>NC_091441.1:27157860-27364817 GCF_964237555.1 Oryctolagus cuniculus
AACCAACGGCAAAAAGGAAGACCTTTCTCTGTCTCTCTCTCACTGTCCACTCTGCCTGTCAAAAAAAAAAAAAAAAAAAAAGTGTGTCCCTAAGTACCTTCCTTTTTTAAAATATGGAAGTCTTTAGAAGGAACTACCAATACTGAGCGGAAAACATAACAGAAAAACCAAAAAGAACTTAGTAAGAAAAAGCTTGTTGAAGAAAAGGCAATAAATGAGGGTCTCAAGATTATATGTCTTAGCTCTTTGCCTACCGGCAACATTTCAGTGTTTACCCAAAACTTGCAGCAGTTTTGTGCATAATTTACTCCATGTATTAATGCTGAGCTCAGGGTAGGAAGAATCGCGATGTAAGGGCTGCATAAACCTCAAAATGCCAAAAACGACCTATGCCCTCAGGACAGTCAGGTGGAGTTTTTGTTTGTTTAAGTGATCCTGGCACTGTAAGTATATAATCACTGAAAATTAGAAAATGAACTGTAGGTAGTCCCCCTATTTTTAAAGCACCAAGGCTCGAATCTGTTTAATTTCCCTAGATTGAAAGACAGAGTGGAACTTCTGAGAGGATCTGTTCCCACAAATTCAGGGGAATTACCAAGGCTTTACGAGAGACAGGAACAGGGTAGTGGTTCAGGTCTATGTGAGTCAGACGTGAAGTGCTGAAGCTAGAAACGACAGCTTTGTTCTTTCAAGCTAGAGCTGGAGAGCTAAGAGTTCATAAAGGATTGAGGGAGTGCTTGATAACGTGGAGTTGGCTAATGCTAAACTACCTAGAACGAATGTCTGCAACCTGTTCACGACAAGGAAGTGTGAGACGAGTTCATAAGAAGTAGCCATAACCTATTTAGAAAGTCAGTATTGTTCATGAAGTGAACTTTTCTGAAAGGCCAATTCAAAGCACACACACAAAGAAAAAGCTGGAGCAGTGGATGGATGCATTTCTTCCATATCGGTGGGCGCCACAACCCAAGCTTGCTCTGTGGAAGTAGTTGTGCACGTGCTGAGAGCAGCTCTTAACGCCGCTTTCTTAAGATGATCTGAGTGTTCTTCAGAATGTTCATGGGGAAATGGAATTAAAAGACGGTTTTGCTCCAAAAAGCTTTGAAATCCAGCACAAATATTTTTAGAACATGAATTGTCCATGAACTTTTTGAAGATCCTGTGTATTTATAATTTCAAAATTTAGGGGCTCACAATAAACTTTTAATTCTGTTTCCCAAGAACTTTCTGGAGTGCCCTCGTAATACTACCTTAATTAAGGACTTTTTTCTGTGTCTTGGCCATTGCTGAACAACCAAGATGGGACTAGGAGTGGGCTCTTGGGTTGTGTTTGGATTCAATAGAAACTTTGTATACAACTGGAACTATGCTTGAAAACTTCACATGTTTGTTAAATTACCAGATGGTATTGCTTAGGGTTTGGTTTTTTTTGTTTTTTTTTTAATGTCAAAAGACCCTGTTATCTAGAAGTCAGATCCTCAGTTTATCTTTTCGGCGAATGGGTGATGATTTCTCAATTTATATTCTGAGAGTTGCCATCTCATTGGAATTTGAGAAAGCAAACTTCAAAAAATGTTTTTTTCCTGGACTGTTCCAAATGGTCTTTAATGAGAGATGGCTCCCATCTGCTGGTTCACTCCCCAAATACCTACACTGGCCTGGGTTAACCCTGGAGCCGGGCCCCAGCCAAACTCAGAAACCAGGAGCTCAATCCAGGTCTTCTGCACGGATGGCAGGAACCCAGTTAGTCGCGACATCACTGCTGCTTCCCGGGGTTTGCGTTTGGGAAGCTGGGGCCAAGTATCAAACCCAGGTTCTCCAACGTGGGACGTAGGCATCTTAACTGCGAGCTCAAACACCCAACCTCCGCATCCGCCTGAAGCCCTGTCATTTGTCCTCATGTCAAAGTCTGTATTTGTGACTGAGTTGCAGAAAAGGGCCTTTTTTCTTTACTAATATGCCTGCCTTTCTTCATGTGCCTGCTCCGTTTTCTCCACGTTCTAAGTACCATTCCTTTAGATCTTAGGGCCTTTATAGCCGCCTGCTGTGCCACCCCACCCCCACTGCTGGGACATTCTTAGAAGAATCACTAGGACTCTAGGTCTCTCTCCCCAAAGCCTTTCATTGCCTTTGAGAGTATATGTGATTTTCCCATCATTCCCCATACTTTTAGTTTCGATTTTTTTTTTTTTTTTTGTAAGGCAGAGAAGCAGACACAGAGAGGTCTTCCATGTTCTGGTTGACTCCCCAAATGCCGACAACAATTGGGGCTAAGCCAGGACAAGGCCAGGGACCCAGAACTCAATCCAGGTCTCCCACATGGTGACAAGGACCGAAGTATTTGAGCCATCAATGTTGCCTTCTAAAGTGTGTAATGGCAGGAAACGAATTCGAAGTGTAGCTTGGGACTGCAACCCAAGCACTTCAATGTGGGATGCAGGAGTTATAAGCAGCAGCTTAACCACTGCAGCAAATGGCTACCCCTTTCCCATGCTTTTTATTTTTCTAAATAGCTGGGAACCTAACAGCTCCTGGGCCAGGCCTGTGAAGCTTCCCCCAGACACAGCAGTTGTAGGGTTTCATCGTATCCTCTAGCATTGGCCTTACATTTCAACTCAAGTTCTCTTGTTTTTCTGGCTCCGTTAGAGGGCACCTAATCCCATATTTTGCATATTACCTACTTCGAATCTCACCTCCCTTTTCTGCAATAATTACCTCTTAAAGCTGCATGAAACTCAAACTAAGACCTAGAAATGCTGTGAAAGAGGAATTTGCTTTCCTGGGTAGCATCACTTTTGTTCTGGTTCTTTTCAAAACCTCGCAGAGAAAGTGCTGTAGCACTGCCCCCAGTGCACTCAGACGCACACCTGGGGGGTGGGGGGGAAGCGCTGTAGCACTGCCCCCAGCGTGCTCAGGCCCCTCTGGTGGGGTGACCCAGTTTGTGCAAAGTGAACTCAGGTACATAATCTGACTTAATCGTCAGCATAGCCCCAGAGCTGGAGGGACCATTATCTCCATTTTGCAAAAAAGAAAGCTGAGACTTAAGAGTTTAAGGAACTGGCCTTAGGTAAGGATTAAAATCCCCAAGTCTCTTGCCATTTTCAGAAGATTCCAAGAAAATGCCTCATGAGTTGCTTACGACTCAGCCTTTTTCATCTAACTCACTGGTTCTGTAATTCCTGGGCAAGCCAAGCAAAAGATTTCAGTCCACCTTAGGGTGGCATGATTACTCTATTCTCAGGTTGTCCATGGTGGTGGAAGGCGTGGGCTAAGTCAGGCACCAGTTCTTGTTTCAGAATTGATTTGTGGACTCCTTGGGCAATAAAGTGCTCTGCCTGCCAAGCACCTGTCAAAAGCAGCCCAAACAGGTCACAGGATTTTCACTTCATTTTTTACTTCGTTTCTGGGTCCCTAGGACGAGTAGGTAAGTGGCCCAGCCAAATCACCTTGTTGACCTGAGGGTTTGGTCTTTTTTCAGGACCATGCAAGTTCCCATTTACATACTTTGGGTATGTAGGTTGCCTTATCCTGGAAAAACCAAATCAGAAATGGGGGACAGGTATCATTTTTATCACTACATGATGCCCCTTTTTTTCTGTGCCCCCCCAAAGCTGTTTTAATATTCTGGCCCTACAGTTTGTTTTGTTTTGTTTTGTTTTTAAGATTTTTTTTTAAGATTTATTTACTTGAATGAGTTACAAGGAGAGAGGAGAGGCAGAGAGAGAGAGAGAGAGGTCTTCCATCCACTGGTTCACTCCCCAATTGACCGCAATGACCGGAGCTGTGCCGATCCAAAGCCAGGAGCCAGGAGCTGCTTCTGGGTCTCCCACGTGGAGGCAGGGGCCCAAGCACTTGGGCCATCTTCTACTGCTTTCCCAGGCCATAACAGAGAGCTGGATAGGAAGTGGAGCAGCCGGGTCTTGAACCGTTGCCTATATGTGTTGCCGGCGCCTCAGGCCAGGGCGTTAACCCACTGCGCCACAGCCACAGCGCCGGCCCCTCTACAGTTTCTATAGCTTTTTTACATCATCAAAAAGCTATTCAGATTAATTCACTAACCTGTGAGTCTGAATTCTGAATCCAATGTCTCTAACTTCCCCTTTGGTCCCTTTGGTGGTAGTTGCTACAGCGTCCTGACAAGAGGACGACCTCTTCCTGGGTTGGTTGCTGCCAGATGTCACACCTGCAAGCCAATTTGCTAAGCCCCCCTCCTTGTCTGGATGGGCCTACCCCAGCTTCTCCCAGTAGATCAGGGACCCTCAACCCCAGCACCATTGAGGTTTGGCTTGGGTCATTTGGGGGAAGGAGGGCAGGGAGGCTGTCATGTGCACTATTGGATGCTTGCCTGTAGAGGTCAGTAGTGTGCACATGCCCAGTTGTGCCCATCACAAATGCTTTCTGATGTTGCCAATTGTACCTTGGCGGGGGGGGGGGGGGGGGGGGGGGCAGGAAAATTGTCTCTATTAAGAACCACTGCTGGCCGGCGCCGCGGCTCACTAGGCTAATCCTCCGCCTTGCAGCGCCGGCACACCGTGTTCTAGTCCCGGTCAGGGCGCTGGATTCTGTCCCGGTTGCCCCTCTTCCAGGCCAGCTCTCTGCTGTGGCCAGGGAGGGCAGTGGAGGATGGCCCAAGTGCTTGGGCCCTGCACCCCATGGGAGACCAGAAGTACCTGGCTCCTGCTTTTGGATCAGCGCGGTGCACCGGCCGCAGCGCGCCGGCCACAGCGGCCATTGGAGGGTGAACCAACGGCAAAAGGAAGACCTTTCTCTCGGTCTCTCTCTCACTGTCCACTCTGCCTGTCAAAAAAAAAAAAAAAAAAGAACCAGTGCTTGAGTCAAATGGAAATCCATACCCTCATTTGTCTAGTCAACTTGAGTGGTCCTAGGTACTAAGGAAAGTGCTGGAAAAATGCTTTTAGGAGACCAAAACAACCCCTATTTTTGAGCGTGCTACTAAATATTTTCTGTACAGCCACATTGGATCCTTAAACTCTGTAAAGGCAGCAGTACCCCCTCTTTCACAGATGAGAAGGCCTTGGGTGAACAAACTGGCTGAAGGCCACACAGCCACGTGGGGGGGATTCTAGGCTCTTTCTGCCGCAGGTGCTTTAACGGCTCCCCAGGGCTTGCCCTGCTGCATCCCCCCTGGGAAGGACAGCCCATTCCCCCCAGCCCCATCAGATTGCCTCATGGTTGGTTTGCTGAAAGATACTATGTTGTTTGTGAGGCGGACAGCAAGCTGCCTGAGGATCTGTTTGAAAAAGAAAATCCAGCCCCAGATGTTTGTCACGCAGGCCACAGGGCTCCTGTGCTGGCGCTGTCGTTTGGGGCAGGTAGGGACGAAAGGGCCGCGTCACCAGGACAGGCATTGCAGCCTGCGGCACCCACCGCTCTCTCTGGGCCTCTGGCTATTGCGTTCTTGGAATCATGGGTGCAGTGGGCTGGGGGGGGGGGGTCCTTGGCCTGGCAGGCTGCGTGCTCACAGTGGCCTCTGGACACAAGGGGAAGAGGAGGGGGAAGCTGTGTTGGGGGCCGACATTCTGATCTGAGCAACAAGGAGGGCACCCGCAGGGGGGACCCCCGACCACAGCGGGGTCCTGGGGCCCAAGCCAGGGAGAGAATTTCCTCCTGAGTCTCAGCTGTCATGGAGACGCCTGTGCATCCCTCTCATTCCACAGAGACTTGCACGGGTGACCACGTCTAACGCTCTGCCTGTCCTCTGAGGTGGTTAGCCCATTTCACAGATGGAGAGGTGGGAACTGAGACCCGGCAAAGTCGGCTGTGGTGCCGGAACATTGGAAAAGCGAGGCCTACGCGTGCCTGCTTGGTTTGGGCAACTTCCCCCAGTGCCAAGCTGGAGCCTAACTTTTCTCAGTGTTTTCAGCCCTTAAAGCTGTCTGAATTCAGTTTACAGTTACTAGCCTAAAACGAATTCCCCTGGGCGTGAGATATTTCATTCATAAAAAGACACCTGTCTGGGCACCTGTGTTTATGCTCCATTCTGAGCCCCTGGTGCCCCCAAGCTCATGCTGGGGCGGGGGAGGGGAGGATGTTGCACACAAAACTTCATTTCCAGGTCAGAGCCAGCCTGGCTCCATTAGCAGGTACAAAGCAACATGGGGTCTCTGTCAGGCAGACGGGGCCCCATCCCCACCAGGCCTGTAGATGACACCCTGTTCAGCCAAGCCGGTGAGGGTGGGGACCTGAGGTATGGCACTACTCAGACCGGGAGGCAGGCTAGCCATGCAGCCACCGGCTTCCAAACAATCCGGGGAGTGGACCAGCCACATGGGGAGGTCAATACGCAGAGCACCCAGCCCAGCCCCCGCCAGCCCCGGGCGAGCAGAGTGGAACCTGCGTGCCGTTCATTCGGACACCAGGAGGGGACCAGCAGGGGAAATGTCTTCACTCCCAGGAAAAAGGTCATCTTTAGCGGGCTGGACGGTCCACTAATGGAGGCAGGAGAAGCTGACTGCTCTCACCTGCAGCCCCTCTGCCAGGGCCAGCCAGACCTGGGCAAGCAGGCAGCTGGGCTCGGGGTGGCCGCTGAAAACTCCCGGCCCGAATGGATCCTCAGGAAGTGCTTCCGGCCCTCCCCTTCCCACGCCTCTCCTGCCTCGCCAGCCACCCTCCTCCGCTCGCTCGCCCTCCCACTAACATTTGTCCTGGGGCCCAGCATTAGGCCTGGGGTATCAAACACTTGAAAAGGACTCTGTCCTCAGCAAGCTGGGTCCTCCCGCCCACTCGGAGCTCCCCTGGCATCCAGGAACCAGGACTTCAATGCGTTCTTCTGATGCTGTTTGAATTCCTTCCTTCTGGGCAGCTGTGTGCGCCCTTGGCACGAAATGGGGAAAGGAGCAGAAGGGATTAAAATAGCACACCGGGCAGTTTGCACCACCAACACAGGCCAGCTATAATAAACAAAAAAATCCAGGTGATGTAATTTTTGCAACTGCCTTTGGCATGGGCTCCTGTGTGGGTTTGAGAGCACACATGCTCTGTTAGTGGAACGGAAATAAACAGACCAAGCGCGAATGCTGTTGCGATTGCATGCTTTGGGACTAGTGTTGGGTGTGGTTACAATGCAGACTGCAACTTGCTTTGGGTGCAGATACAACATGCTTGTCATCTGTTCCCTGTCCCGGGCCTCCTCAGGTGACGTGTGGGTTGGAATTCATGACTTCTAGGAACCAGAAACTGAGCAGCCACAAAAGGAAGCTGCTTCCGGGGGTTTGTGTTTAAAGACCTGGGAGACAGCTTCTAGAAATGACCACCACAGGCGCCGGATTCTGTCCCGGTTGCCCCTCTTCCAGGCCAGCTCTCTGCTGTGGCCCGGGAGTGCAGTGGAGGATGATCCAGGTCCTTGGGCCCTGCACCCCATGGGAGACCAGGAGAAGCACCTGGCTCCTGCCTTCGGATCAGCTCGATACGCCAGCCGCAGCGCAGTGGCCACGGTGGCCATTGGAGGGTGAACCAATGGCCATTGGAGGGTGAACCAATGGCAAAGGAAGACCTTTCTCTCTGTCTTTCTCTCTCACTGTCCACTCTGCCTGTCAAAAGAAAGAAAGAAAGAAAGAAAGAAAGAAAGAAAGAAAGAAAGAAAGAAAGAAAGAAAGAAAGAGAGAGAGAGAGAAAGAAAGAAAGAAAGAAAGAAAGAAAGAAAGAAAGAAAGAAAGAAAGAGAAAGAAAGAAAGAAAGAGAGAAAGAGAGAGAAAGAAAGAAAGAAAGAAAAAGAAAGAAAGAAAGAAAGAAAGAAAGAAAGAAAGAAAGAAAGAAAGAAAGAAAGAAAGAAAGAAAGAAAGAGAAAGAAAGAACGAACGAACCACCACAGGTGGGGTCCCTGATCACAAATAAATACAGCAGACGTGTGTCACTCATGGAATAGCCCTCCTGAAACTTTTGAGAGGGCCAGCGTCAAGAGTGTGGAGCTGTGATTCACGAAGGAACTTCGGAATCCCTGTGATCGTCTTCACTAGGAGAGAGCAGGTAGCGTCCCGGGATGCACATGCCGGAGCCCTCAGCAGACTAACTGGGCAGCAGCCGGGTAACTCGGAGCTGCACCTGTGCAAGTGAACAAATGCACAGGGCCAGCTTCCTTCAGGGGGTTTACAGATGACAAATGCCCAGGGTGTGTCAAGGTCTCATTATCAAACCAAGAATGGAACAGAACAGGGACACTACATGCAGAGAGCCGCCCTTTGCTTCCCTTGCCGAGAGAGACAGAAACGTACCACCTCCGAGGCGAGGGCTCGGCTGGCTTGGCTCTCCATCTGAGTTACACTTCTGGTCCCAAAGCATTTCTGCTGTAGGACCCCAAAAGCGGTGTCCTCTTGTGACGACCCCAGAAACACAGACTCCGGACCAAACGATGCAATAGAACAGGAGGTAATTTATTTCATTTGTACAAATGGGCCCCCTACTGCTGCAAGCAGCAAGCAAGTGAGAGGAGCCCCAGAGCAGCTATCTTCTACAGCTTTTATAAGGCAAAACCACAGAATTAACATATTAAAGACTGGCATAAGTTCATTGGATAATTTTCAGTAGCGGGCCTTTTATGGCAGTCTGAAGTGCTAATGTCGGTGGAAAAGTACTAGGTCAAAGGGATACATTAGGGGAGGGGGTTTCTAGGAGACAGGAGTAGGTTGCTACATGCCTTGTAACTTTCTTAGTTAACCTTGAGCAAGAGGAAGGAAGGGGGGCTTATCTACAAGGCAGGTGTTCTGCGTATCTCCGGTCAGTAGCTGACTGCTTTCTCTGTGAACCGGTTTACTCCCCATTTTCCAAGGCCGTCTCTGGAACAGTTTGTCTCAAGAGCCCCATTTTTTTTTTTTTATGGTGGCTCTTGGCTCCTTTCACTGCTACTGTCTTCCTTTCTCAGGGTCAGCAGCGCAGATCTTGGACGGAAGAGGAAAGCAGAGGACGTGAAAAGCCTTTTTTTTTGCTGAAAGCCACGTCATTGCTAGTTAGTTGAAGCTGGAGTTCGAAGCCATTGGCCAGCTTCCGGTTTCTATGTCACATCTTGCTGCCTGTCCGATGCCTGGCTCGAATTTTCCCCATACTCTCCCCCTGGAAAAGTCAGCCAGAGGAAGACACCTGTCATAGGCAGGTGCCTAAAATTCCACCGTCAGAGCGTCATCTCATTTCTTACAGCAAGCAGTGTCTGCAGTGTGAATGCACCTGAACAGAACGTGTCTATACTCAGGGTGGGCAAGCCTGTTCCGCACAAGGTCAGAGGGTAAATATGTTCAGTTTGACGAGCCCCACAGATAGATAGCATGTGCCACAGCTCCTCAACCCCACCCCTGCAGCACGGGAGCTGCCGTAGACAACGCAGCAGGTGGCTGGGTCCGTGCAAATGTTTCAGGCGACTTCACGTGTCACCAAACAGTATTCCCTGCTCGAGTTTTCTCAGCCACCTGCCAGCGTGAATGTCATCTTGGTTCATCTGCCAGTTTGGCTATGGGCACGCGTCCCGTGATCCTTGTTCTAAGATGGCCACGTCTCTGCTGTGCTGTGTGAATAGCCTTTCATTGAACAGATGAGGTGGGAAAATTGAAGGGACAGGAAGCCACCAGGCAGGGAGGTGGGGCACGTAGACAGTCTTGCCACTGCTGTCCCCTGAGCCCGCCTAGAGAGGGCCAGTTGTCCACTGGCTGTCTGGGCAGCTGCTGTGCTTGGAGCACTCAGGGAGCCATTTGGAGCCATGGTTGAAGGCTGGAGTCCTCCAGCTCACTGAGTGGGAGCCAGCAATCGCTCACCCTGGACGACAGCTGCTCCAAGGTTCGGTCCTGCTTCCCCTCCCCCACATCTGACTGCCCGCACACACCGGCTGGAAAGGGGGCAAGCATTCGGCTCACTGGTTAGGTCGCTCGCATCCCATATCCCAGGGCCTGGCTTTGAGTCCTGGCTCTGCTTCCTCCTCCAGCTGCCTGTCAGTGTACGCCCTGGGAAGCAGCAGGAGATGGCCCAAGGGGTTGGGTTCCTGCCACCCATGCGGGAGGCCTGGATTAAGCTTCTGATTCCAGGCTTTGTGTTCCTCTTCCCACTGTGTCTGGTTCAACCTGAGTTTCTCTTCTTTTTTCTTTCTTTTTTTTTTTTTTAATTTATTTGAAAGTCAGAGTTAGAGAGAGAGATCTTCCATCCGCTGGTTCACTCCCCAAATGGCCGCAATGGTCAGGGTTGGGCCAGGCTGAAGCCAGGAGCTTCATCCAGGTCTCCCAGGTGGCTGCAGGGGCCCAAGCACTTGGGCCATCTTTCACTGCTTTCGCAGGTGCACTAGCAGGGAGCTGGATCGGAAGTGGAGCAGCCGGGACTCGAACAAGCGCCCATACGGGGTGCCGACGCTGCAGACAGCAGCTTTACCTGCTGTGCCACAATGCCGGCCCCTCCCTGAGTTTCAAGAGCAGGAGCGTGGCATTTAGCCCAAGGCCAGCACAGCAGGAGCCTATACCGCAGCACCTGGCTGATCACACCGGGCTCCAGCAGGCCACACAGTGGCCACCGCAGTCACTGGGCCACAGGGCAGAGGAAACAGGAGAGGGGTTTCTTGCGGCACTTCTGAAATCTCATTTCCTTCCTCATCTCCAAAGCAGGTGTTTCTATTTTAAGTGCGTCTTCAGTTGCTATTCTGGTCCTGAGTTGCTAGTTTTTTCCAAGGACCCAACTGCTATTCTTTCTTCCGGAGGAGGCACAGCAAACGGCGGTTTGTGCAGCCAAAGTCAGCTGAGAGACAGAGGCTCCTCCCAGGCCCGCCCCTCTGAGTCTGGGGCCCCTCTGCCGACTGAGCTGAGAGTCCCAGCACACAGGGCCTTTCCCTAGCCCTTGGTGTCTGGGTTCCAACCATGCACGTGGTGTCTTCCCGGCCCCACCAGCGAAGAGCAAAACAAAAACAAGCCAGAGCCAAGCACCTTCTAGAGAGACCTCAGCCCTGAGGGGCACTGGAAGTGACCAGCGACAAACCCAGGCGCAGAAGGGAGCAGTGAAGGGGCTGACCCAGCACTGTAAGAGCCAGGGCCACCAAACACCATCAGAACCTCCAGGTGCAGTGGAGAAGCCCCTGAGTCCTCTGCAAGAATTTGCATTCTTATTTGAATGAAGGTCTCAAAAACCAGTAGAACATATTCCACATGGTGCGAAAGATCAACTCACAGCACAGTGTTTCTTGAGGCCTCGGGGCCAAAGCACAGCCACAGAAAAATCAGAGCCGGCGCTGCAGCTCAATAGGCTAATACTCTGCCTGTGGCGCCGGCACACCGGGTTCTAGTCCAGGTCGGGGCACCGGATTCTGTCCCAGTTGCCCCTCTTCCAGGCCAGCTCTCTGCTGTGGCCCAGAAAGGCAGTGGAGGATGGCCCAGGTGCTTGGGCCCTGCACCCGCATGGGAGACCAGGAGAAGCACCTGGCTCCTGGCTTCGGATCAGCGCGCCAGCTGCAGCAGCCATTGTGGGGTGAACCAATGGGAAAGGGAGACCTTTCTCTCTCTCTCTCTCACTGTCCACTCTGCCTGTCAAAAAAAAAAAAAAAAAAAAAAAAGGTACACAGCACTTAGTCTTCCCATGGAAGTCACGTGCTAAGCCAAATCATGTCAGTCAACCCTGGGGACCACAAGACTGGGATTCCTTTGTTTCATAGAGGTTTGTGCAGGACTCAGCTTTAAAAATCCTCACTGCACTGTCTGCACGCAGTGTCCAGAGTGATCGGTAGCAACGGTGGACGTGGGAGAAGTCAGGAGAGGGCTTCTGGGGCTTGGGACCAGCAAAGAGAGGGCGCGAGAGGGAGGTATGCTGTCAGCCGGCTGCTGACCCGAAGCAGAGGTGGAGAAGGCAGAGAGAGTCCAGGGGCAGAGCTAGCGGGCGCGGCCGGTGCGGGGGCTGCAGCTTCCAGCTTCCTTATCTGGGCCTGAATCGTTACTTCCCAGGGTTTAAGGCCAAGTGCGGTTGATAGAAGTGCTGCTGCCTAATAAACAAGCTGAAATACGATTGGGACGCTCACACATGCCCCGGAGGCCCCTGCAGCCCGGTGAGGTCATCGCCCTGGGAGCAAGGAAGCCGCTCCTCACCTGGCTCCTTCCCCAGCCCCCTGCCTCCCCCAGGAGCAGCAAGCCAGCCTTGGCCAGTGGATTGGAGGCCACGAGGGAGGTCAGTTCTGGGCTGTCACAGCCGAATGTTGCAGCCCTGAGCTGTCCCTCTGATTGTCCAGAACCCACAGTGTCCGGGGAAACCCAGGACGCAGCAGCCTAAGAGGCTTGGAGACAGAAACAAGGGAGCTCACGCATGCGCAGGTGAGCGAACAAGGCCGTCCTGTGGCACAGCCCCGGCCCTGCTAACCACAGCGGGGACCTGAGCAGGACGCGCGCAGGCAGCAGCTGCTCCCGGGCCTACACCTGATGAGCCCGGGCCAGGTGCCAGGTCCCCTGGGACAGAAGCTCCAGAGACCTGGGCTGTCTGCCTTCTGAGGCAGGAACTTGCTAGAACCTGGAAGGGGTGGGTTGGCCAAAGGAGACAGAATAAGGCTGGGCGCAGACGAACGCGCGTGCAGAAACAAACGGAGCAGAAGCAGCACCGAGGAGCCACTTTCCAAACGCCTCAGGACCACGCTGACCGGGAAGACGGAGGCGCTCAGCCCCGGCCTCCGTCGGCTGAGAGGGAGCCCACCTCGCGTCTGCCCCTGGGGTCGGGGTCACAGCAAAATGCCACAGGCTGGGGGGCTGACAACAGGAGTTGGTTCTCTCACCATTTTGGGGGCCGGAAGTCCAAATCCAAGGTGTCGGCAGGGTTGGCTTCCTCGGAGGCCTCCCCCTCGGGCTGGGCACGGCCGCCTTCTCGCTGCGTCTCCACGCTGGCTTTGTCTGTGCGTGTGCGCCCCTGGTGTCACTTCCTCTTAGCGGGACACCAGCCCCGTAGGGTTAGGGCCGAACCGGTATGGCCTCATTTAACTTCAATTAAGTCTCGGGGAAGGCCCTGTTGGTAAACATAGCCACACTCTGAGGTGGGAGGGGTTAAGACTACATCAGGTCACTAAGAAGCATGGTGTGAGGTGTGGACGTTCCAGGCCCGAGCTGTGTCCTTGCCAGTGAGGGTCACACAGAGCATGTGACCACAATGACAGCTTCACCATGTTCATAAGACCACGCAGCAGCTCCAGACCTTTCGTCAGCCCCTGGCAAGGATGGGCTGACCTCTGGCCTCCAGCCTAGACACCTGTCTTCCGGGCTACAGGCTGTTGAACCAGCTCCGAGCCCTCATTGCGTCTACCTTGGTGCAGGTGGAACACTGAGGCTTTTCATTGGCTGTAGAGTCTAGGTGGGCTTGATGGCACTGGGCCCGGGGAACTGATCCACAGCCTGCTTGGGACAGCAAAGACCACCCTGCGTACCCTTCTGGCCGATGGTTATGCAGACAGCTAAGCAATATGCGTAGCTCCCAGGCTGGGCTAACACACACCTGACCCCTGACGCAACATCACATGCTAGGCCCATGAGTCACCCTTCTCAGACTTAATATAGAGCAATGGGATTTAGCCTGACCCAACAGCAGCAATTTCTCCGTGTCTGCTCAATGGGCCTTCACCAAGTAGAGCACAGTTAATAACACCAGACATCCACTTCCACTAAGGACAGAATGGGGAAATCGATTCTTCACGAGGGACAACTAGAAAAGCTGGACTATTTATAAAAGTGCAGGGGCCAGTGTTGTGGTGCAGCAGGTTAAGCCACCGCCCGGGACGCCAGCATCTCATAGGAGTGCTGGTTCGAGTCCCAGCTGCTCCACTTCCCATCCAGCTCCGTGTTAGTGCACCCGGGGAAGCAGCAGAAAACTGCCCAAGTCCTTGGACCCTGCCGCTCACAGGGGAGACCCAGGTGGAATTCCAGGCTCCTGGCTTTGGCCTGACCCAGTCAGAGCCCTTGTAGCCATTTGGGGAATGAACCAGCAGATAGAATGATTCTCTCTCTCTTTCTGTCCTCTCTCTCTCTTCCTCCCTCTCTGTGTAACTCTGACTTTAAAATAAATAATCTTTTTTTAGAAAAAAAAAAAAAAGCAAGAAGTATTCCTAAAGATAAAGAAATTTGGGGGACTTTTTTTACCCCCCCTTTTATTTATTTATTTTTTTTTTTTGGAAAAGTTGAGACAGAGACAGAGGGATCTTCCATCTGCTGATTTACTCCCTAAATGCCTGCAACAGCCAGAGTTGTGCCAGACCAAAGCCAGGCTCCCAGAACTCAACTCAGGTCTCCCCCATGAGTGACAGGGACCCAAGTACTTACGCTATCATCTGACACCTCCCCGGGTGCACATTAGTAGGAAGCTGGATTGGAAGCAGAGCAGAGGAGCATCCCCAGTGGTAACTTAACCACAGTGCCAATGCCCACCGCTAAAGAAGTGTTTTAGAATAATAAAAGGTTTGGTTCACCAGAAAGATCTAGAGAAAGAACTAAATTTGTATGACATAACACAGCCAAAAAATATAGAAAACAAAAATTGACAGAACTAAAAGAGAAAACAGACACATCCACAATTAGGAAATAATGACACATTTCTCCCAGAAACTTAAAAAAAAAAAGATCATAAGTCAGGGCCGGCACTGTGCACAATGGGTTAAAGCCCTAGAGGCGGCATCCCATATGGACGCCCGTTCAAGTCCCAGCTGCCCCTCTTCCAATCCAGCTCTCTGCTATGACCTGGGAAAGCAGTAGAAGATGGCCCAAGTCCTTGGGCCCCTGTACATGTGTGGGAGACCTGGAGGAAGCTCCTGGCTCCTGGCTTCAGATCGGTGCAACTCCGGCCATTGCAGTCATCTGGGGAGTGAACCATCGGATGGAAGACCTCTCTCTCTCTGCCTCTACCTCTCTCTGTAACTCTTTGAAATAAATAAAATAAATTTTAAAAAAAGATCATAAGTGAATCCAAAATGCACACTACTTAACTGGAGAAATTAACCCAAAATAACCAATACTAAGATAATATTCTAATACAGTATTGAAATTAAGAGAGAGAGAGAGAGAAACTCTTGGCTATCCAGGCAAAAAGACTAAATAACTTCTAAGAGAAAGAAAATGTAATTGTTAAAAGCATTTTGGAAACAACATTTTTTTCTGTGAGGGAAAATGAGTAAGGTTCAAGATTCTTGAGGGGGCTGGATGTTTGGCACAGCAGTGTGCCAGCCAGTATCAGGGTCCCCAGCTGTGAGTCCCAGCTCCACTTCTGGTTCCAACTTCCCGCTCATTTTCACCTTGGAAGGCAGCAGGGCATGGCTAGGGCAAGGCCAGGGCAGCTGAGGCACCCCTCCCGTGGAGGAGATCTGGGCTTGAGTTCCAAGTTCCTCACTTTGGCTCAGCCTGGCCCAAGCTGTTGTGGGTGTTTAGGAAGTGAATGAATGGAAAATATCTCGCGCTCTCTTTCTTTCAAATAAATACATGATTTTCTAAATCTACTGAGGGAAAGAAATGAAAGTCAAGAATTGTTTTTAAATTTAGCCAAACTGATCTTTAAATATAAATGCTGCTGAAGTTTTAGTTACAGAACACACAAAAGTCCAGGGGATGGGGCCAGCGCTGTGGCATAGTAGGCTAAGCCTCTGCCTGCAGCACTGGCATCCCATATGGGTGCCAGGTTCACGTTCTGGCTGCTCCTTTTCCAATCCAGCTCCCTGCTAATGGCCTGGGAAAGCAGTGGAAGATGCCCCAAGTGTTTGGGCCCCTGCACCCACGTGGGAGACCCAGAAGAAGCTCCAGGCTCCTGACATCGGATCAGCTCAGCTCCGGCTGTTGTGGCCATTTGGGGAGTGAACCAGTGGATGGAAGACTTTTCTATTTGTCTCTGTCTGTCTCCCTCTTTTTCTCTGTAACTCTACCTCTCAAATAAATAAATAAAATCCTAAAAACTCCAAGGGATGATAATTCTTTAGCCTTACCTAGGAAAACACGAAAGGACAAAGTTTTGACAACTCTGTGTGTGTGCATGTGTGTGTTCATGTAAAACTATAGCAGCATGAGGCTATGAAAGAGAATATGATATGTACTGTCTGCTCTGTGAAGGAGGCCGAGCAAGAGAAGGGGCAATAGAATGAGTGAGAATATGCAAAATAATTCACCTAACCATTCCCAGTAGCCAAATTTGGACTGTAGTGTATCATATCCCATCAAAAATAAATAAATAAATAAAAACAAAAATCAGTGCTTCAGGGAGAAATGACGGGGCCAAGAATTGCACAGGATCAGCCTGGAGTGTCTTGTGACCGCAGATGGAAAAGAAGATGTAGAAGCCACACTCCAGCTGCCCCCAAAACAGGACAATTTGATTACTGCAAAGGATGAAATATGATTAAATCCATTAGCTCCTGATCAAAAAATAAACTCAAATACCAATTGATCACCCTTGGAGGATGCTGAGAACCCAACTCTTCATTCTGCACCCTGGGAAGGAAAAGGGAACTCACTGAGCAGGCACCTTACTTTTCCCTATTGAACTGTGCATCTGGGAGCTAAGTAGCAGATGAAGTGACATCTCTAGAAGTGTTCCAGCAAATGGACGAGAAAGGCATGCTGGACCTGTGATGTCAGTATGTGGCAGCCCTGAGCCAGTGGACGCACCTCGGTGTTGAACCTTCATCAAGGCCAACCTCATAAAGAGGGAATTCCAGACATCGCGTGCCTCCTGGCGAAAAGCAAAACAAGCAAGTCTTTAAGAAGAGTCTTGCCAAAAAATAACAACAACAACAAAACTAACCTGATTACGATTAGACTTCTAGATCCAATTACCAATTTACAGGAAATACATCGGACAGAGAAATACGTTAAAACTCTGCCGTGGAAATGCCATCAGCAAAATCCAGAATATGAGTAACCCCCAGGACAGATGACCTCGTTGCCTCGTTGTTTAAAAACAAATTGTCGCCTTACGGCACCGGCACACCGGGTTCTAGTCCCGGTTGGGGCGCCGGATTCTGTCCCGGTTGCCCCTCTTCCAGGCCAGCTCTCTGCTGTGGCCCGGGAGGGCAGTGGAGGATGACCCAAGTACTTGGGCCCTGCACCCCATGGGGGACCAGGAAAAGCACCTGGCGCCTGCCATCGGATCAGCGCGGTGCGCCGGCCGCAGCGCGCCGGCAGCGGCCATTGGAGGGTGAACCAACAGCAAAGGAAGACCTTTCTCTCTGTCTCTCTCACTGTCCACTCTGCCTGTCAAAAAAAAAAAAAAAAAAAAAGGCAAATTGTGAGCAGAGAAGAAGAGGGAAACTATGAATTAAAAGAGACTTGGAGTGGGGGGTTGGCGGGAGGCATTTGTCCTAATGGTTAGAACACCCCCAGGTCACAGCGAAGCCCCTGGGTTGGACACGAGTCTCCCCTCCTGATTCTAGCTTCCTGCTGATGTGAACCCTGGGAGGCAGAGGTGATGGCACAAGTGGTTTGGGTCCTGCCACTCCCGGGATAGCTGGATTGTGTTCCTGGCTCCCAGCTTCGGCCCCAGGTCTTTATGAGTAGTTGGAATTGAGCCAGCAAGTAGGTGTGTGTGTGTGCTTGCTTGCGCATGCTCGCTCGCTCTCTCTCGCTCTCTCTGTCTCTCTCTCTTGCAATCTCTCTGCCTTTCAAATAAATAAACAAGAAAATAAAGAGACATATCAAAGCAGTTAAACAAAAAAAAAAATCCAAGATTAAATTGTAGCATTAACCAAGCATAGATATTTATATGTGGGCAGTGAAATTGTAAAGACTGGAAAATAATGACTAAAAACATTGGGCTGGGCCGATGCCGTGGCTCAATAGGCTAATCCTCTGCCTAGCGGCACCGCCACACTGGGTTCTAGTCCCGGTCGGGGTGCCGGATTCTGTCCTGGTTGCCCCTCTTCCAGGCCAGCTCTCTGCTGTGGCCAGGGAGTGCAGTGGAGGATGGCCCAAGTCCTTGGGTCTTAAACCCCATGGGAGACCAGGAGAAGTACCTGGAGCCTGCCATCGGATCAGCGCGGTGCACCGGCCACAGCGCACCGGCTACGGTGGCCATTGGAGGGTGAACCAACAACAAAGGAAGACCTTTCTCTCTGTCTCTGTCTCTCTCACTGTCCACTCTGCCTGTAAAAAAAAAAAAAAAAAAAAAGTTGGGCTGATCAGTGCCCCAGCAAGGTGGGAGGTGGCTGAGAGTACTTCTCACAGGATTTACCCTCATACATGGGAAGTGGATGCAAAAATGGTCATCTCATAAAAATACATTCAACAGTACCCTGTTTAATGTGATTTTCTGAAAGTGTGTTTACTTTAAAAGGTTCATGGAAATGTGTATTATGGAAAACTACGCGTGGGGGGTCAACGATTTTTGCACAAAATAATTTTTTGTGCCAGGGGATTCCAATGCAATCCCATCAAGGTTGCATGTACTAATGCCATCTCATTAGTCCAAGTGATCAATTTCAGTTCACATTGATCACACTGATAGGTCTAAGAGTCAAAGGGATCACATAAACAAGACTAGTGTCTGCTAATACTAACTGATAGAATACAAAAGGGAGAGAATGATCCAACATGGGAAGTGAGATACACAGCAGACTCATAGAATGGCAGATGCCCTAAACAACACTCTGGCCTCAGAATCAGCCCTTAAGGCATTCGGATCTGGCTGAAGAGCCCATGAGAGTATTTTAGGCATGGAAAGACAAGACACTCTGGCAAAAAAAAAAAAAAAAAAAAAAAAAAAAACACCTAAATGAAAGATCTCCACGAGTGAGATCCCAGTAGAAAGAATGGGCCATCAAAGAAGGAGGTACCTTTCTGAAGGGAGGAGAGAACTTCCACTTTGACTATGACCTTTTCTGAATAAGATCGGAGTTGGTGAACTCAAAAGGCTTCCATAGCCTTGGCAACTCATGTTTAGAGCCTAGGGAGATTACTGATGCCATAAACAAGAGTGTCAAATTGTTAAGTCAACAACAGGAGTCACTGTGTACTTACTCCTCATGTGGGATCTCTGTCCTTAATGTGTTGTCCAGATGCTATAACTAGTACTGAAACATTATTTTGTACTTTATGTTCTGAGTGGGTGCAAACTGATGAAATCTTTACTTAGTGTATACTAAATTGATCCTCTGTATATAAGGATAATTGAAAATGAATCTTGATGTGAATGGAATGGGAAAGAGAACGGGAGATGGGAGGGTTGCGGGTGGGAGGGAAGTTATGGGGGGAAGCCATTGTAATCCATAAACTGTACTTTGGAAATTTATATTTACTAAATAAAAGTTAAAAAAAATTTTAAAGTTCATGGAAATGTGTATTATGGAAAACTATGCATTGGGGTTAATGGTTTTTGCACAAAATAATTTTTCAAAGATTATTTATTTATTTATTTATTTGAAAGGCAGAGTTACAAAGAGGCAGAGGCAGAAAGAGAGAGAGGTCTTCCATCCGATGGTTCACTCCCCAGATGGCCACAATGGCTGGAGTTGCACCGATCTGAAGCCAGGAGCCAGGAGCTTCTTCTGGTCTCCCACATGGGTGCAGGGGCCCAAGGACTTGGGCCATCTTCTACTGCTTTCCCAGGCCATAGCAGAGAGCTGGATCGGAAGCGGAGCAGCTGGGACTCAAACCGGCACTCATATGAGATGCTGGTAATGCAGGTGGCAGCTTTATCCGCTACACTACAGCACCAGCCCCCCAAATTATATTTTTAAATTTATTTATTTATTTGAAAGAGAGAGATTTTTTATCTGCTGGTTCATTCCCTAAATAGCTACAACAGCTAGGGCTGGGTCAGGCTGAGGCTGGGAGCCAAAAACTCCACTCAGGTCTCCCACACAGGTTACAGGGACTCAAGCACCCGAGCCACCATCTGCTGCTTCCCAGGCACATTGGCAGGGAGCTGGATTGGAAGAGGAGCAGCCAGGACTTGAACTGGCACTCCGATATAGGATGCAGACATCACAGATGGAAGCTTAGCCCGCTGAGCCACAATGCCAGACTCTGAAGAAAATATATATTTGAGGAAGACAACCCCCTCAAAAAGTAGTAAGAAATAGCAATGATAAGAGCAAAAACCAATAAAACAGAAAATATAGTCGAGAAGATCAACAATGTCAAAATTGCTTCTTCATTCAAAATACTAAACTAAAAAGCTGCTGGTATGACCAATTAAGAAAGAGTGAAGTTCAGGGGTCGGCGCCATGGCTCATTTGGTTAATCCCCCGCCTGCAGCGCCGGCATCCCATATGGGCACCGGGTTCTAGTCCCGGTTGCTCCTCTTCCAGTCAGCTCTCTGCTGTGGCCCAGGAGGGCAGTGGAGGATGGCCCAAGTGCTTGGGCCCCTGCACCCACGTGAGAGACCAGGAGGAAGCACTTGGCTCCTGGCTTTGGATCGGTGCAGCGCCAGCTGTATCGGCCATTTGGGAGGTGAACCAATGGAATGAAGACCTTTCTCTCTGTCTCTTTCTCTCACTGTCTATAACTCTACCTGTCAAATTAAAAAAAAAAAAAAAAAAAAAAAAAAAAGAGTGAAGTTCAAACAACCCAAAGAAGCCATCACTGTATATCCCAAATGTATTCAAAAGAAAATAAGAGGGTACTATGAAAACTCTGGACATTGGAAAATTTATAATGAGCAAATTCTTAGAACACCACACACAAAAAGAGATTTTCAATGGACTCTATCTATTAAAGAAATTAAGTTTGTTATTAAGTCTCTCCTAGGAAGAACAGCCCAGAGGCAGGCATCTGACCTCACAGTTAAGGTGCATATGAAGATGCGGGCTTCCATATCAGAGTGCTGAGTTGAACACTTGGCTCCAATGCCTGACTTCCTGATGACGCAGATCCTGGAAGGCAGGTGGTGCCAGCCGCCCACGCCCACATGGGAAAGCTGGATTGCGTAACCAGCTCCCAGCTTCAACCCCAGCCCAGCCCTGGCCGTTTGGGAATTTGGGAAGTGAAACAGCAGGTGGAAACACTTTCTGTCTCCCTTTCTCTCTGCCTCTCAAATAAATAAATATTTTAACAATAAAAAAGCACCCCTGTCCCAGATGGCTTCTCTAGTAAGTTCTACTAAACCTTTAAAGAAGTGCCTACACTAATTTTTCTGGAAAATAGAAGAGGGATCAATCCCAAACTCATTTTGTAAAGCATGGCCTTGATACCAAATCTGACAGAAAAATTACAAGAAAGGAAATGTCAAGCCAATATCATTAATATAGATTTTTTCAAATTCTTTTGTAAAAATGGATTAGCAAACTGAATCCAATGATATATAGTATAAAAGGATAACATATCATAGCTAAATGGAATTTATTTCTAGACTGCAAGAGACAACTTTTGAAAATCGATCATTACAACTCACCACACTTTCAGAATAAACGTGGAAATCATGTTATCTCAATAAATTCAGAAAAAGTAGGCTTTGAAAATACAAGGTCAACATAAAATTCAATTGTATTTGTATAGATCAACAATAGTTTGGAAATGAAATTTTAAGAGCGATACCATTTATAATAGCATCAAAACCCCAAATACCTAAGGATACTTCTAATAAAAGATAACCTCTGTTAAAAACTGTACTATTAAAAAAAAGAAAAGAACTAAATTAATAAAGTATATCAAGTTTAAAAACTGGAAGACTTGATATTGTTAAGGATATAAATTCTTCCAAAAGCAATCTATAGATTCAACGCAAGACCAATAAAAATTTTATTTTTGTGAAACCAGATAAAGTGATTTTAAACTTCATAAGGGAAAGCAAAGGATTAAGAGTGGCCAAAAGCATCTTGAAGAAGATTTACTCTATCAGGTAGCAAGACTCATTTTGCAAAGCTAAAATGACTGACATTTACTGTTCTACTATTGATTCAAAGATAGACAAACCAGTGCAACAGGGAGAGATTCGTGGAAGCGTGGACACTGGCTTGACGGGAGGATGGCACTGCAGGGTGATGGGGACCCATGGCCGCTCTGTCCACTGGACCCACGGGTATCCACGGGAGAAAAAAACGCAATGCTACCCTATCATAGAACGTACACAAAAGTGAATCTACAAAGTAGATCTAAATACGAAGCCAGAGTAATATAGGACATCATCTGCAGGACGTTCTCAGCATAGGGAAATACAAAAACTGCTACACATACAGGAAGTGGCTGATCTATGTGAGTGTGTCCATTATAGGAACTCCTGTTCACACCTTGAAGAAAATAAAAGCCACACAATTAGAGAAAATATAACCAATAAAGAGTTTATTTCTAGAATATATTTTTTTTTATTAAGAAACATGTTAATGACCCAACAGAAAAATGAGCTAAAGAGTTAAAGAAGCACTTGCAAATGGCCGACAGACACGGAACAAAGTGCTGAGGCTCCTGGGCAATGGGAAGAACGCAAATCAAAGCCCCAGCGAGACGTTGCTGCCCGTACAACAGCTCAGGTGGAAGAGTCTGCCCGTGACTCCTGAGTGTCGATGAGAAGCCATCAGCGCACACTTGCGTGGACCGCGGCAGGAGGAGCGGTTTGGGGAGCCACTTTGGGAAACTGACATCAGCTGGTAGAGTTCAACGTGGACCACGTTCTGCAACCAGCAACTCCTCGGTCAGATATTTCCCCAGCAGTAGTGTGACAAAAGCATTCTGCCATTAGGCGGGCAACACATGACCGTATTTAGGGAGTAAGAAATGCAGAAGGAAACCAAACGCCCTTTTGGACTGCAAGCATAAAGCAGAATGACAAACACAGAATTCAGGAAAGGGCTTACCTCGCAGGCTGAGAGCTGGGGGCAGCGCTGGGGAGGACTGACAGGGAGCTTCGAAGGAAATCGGAGTGCGCCGTGTCTTTGCCCAGGTGGTGGGCACGTGTGGATGTCTGTCATATACCAACTCTTCATGACTTCCTTGGATTTTACAAAAATTCTTTTATAGGTATCGAGTATTTTATTTTAAACACATTTTCAAAATAGACAGCAGGCTTGCAGAAACATGAAAAGCACCTCCAATGCCATTTTGACCCTATCCCAAGATTAATGACTATTTAATGATTTGGTGTGTATTTCCCGATTTTTGTTCTTTGTGAATGACTAACATACGCAAGCTTGAGAAAAACAAAGGCGCACTTTCCCAGATCTGGGCAGCTAGGCAAGTCCATAGTAGACACCTGCAAAAAGCACTTTGGGAAACAGAAATCTCATCCCTGGCCTCATGCAGTCTGCGCATGGGCACTGGAGGGGCGGGGCATGTGAGGGTAGAGTCCCACCCAGGAACAAGGTCATGTTGGGTTTCTTTTCCTTCTTCCCTCCCTCCCTCCCTCCCTCCCTCCCTCCCTCCCTCCCTTCCTCCCTCCCTCCCTCCCTCTCTCTCTCTTTCTTTTTCTTTTTTTGTCTGCTTGCAGTGTTTTTGCTTATTTCATAATATATGGAGTTGATTTTAAAATGCCCTGAGCCCAGTGGGGAGGTAATATATTTCTGAACAGAAATCTAACAGTTCCTGGCAGGCAAATGGACTTGCTGACTCATGAATCTTCAAGACACCCTGGGCAGGAGGAGGGAGGGGGAGGGGTCCTGTGACTGCCTGCTGCCCGGGAAAGACTTGGGGGCTGGAGACAGAAAAGCCAGGTTTCCATCTCAGCTCCCTGTGATGTTGGAGAGTGGGTTCCCCGCTTCCTTGTGGGCGCAGGGAATGAGCGCATCCCACCCTCCCCCACCCCCCAACCTCAAAGGCCCTGGCCAAAGGGCTCTGAGGACCGGCAAGCCCAACAGACCCCTGGGTGAGGGCCCGCGGCTCCCCTGCAGGCTGGGGACAGGGCGTGGCCAGGAGACACAGCAAAGGACAGACAAGGCCAAAAACAAACACAAAAGAGTGCTGAAGATTTTTTTTTTTTTTTTTGACAGGCAGAGTGGACAGTGAGAGAGAGAGACAGAGAAAGGTCTTCCTTTGCCGTTGGTTCACCCTCCAATGGCCGCCGCGGCCGGCGCACCACACTGATCCGAAGGCAGGAGCCAGGTACTTCTCCTGGTCTCCCATGGGGTGCAGGGCCCTAGCACTCGGGCCATCCTCCACTGCACTCCCCGGCCACAGCAGAGAGCTGGCCTGAAAGAGGGGCAACCGGGACAGAATCCGGCGCCCCGACCGGGACTAGAACGCGGTGTGCCGGCGCCGCAAGGCAGAGGATTAGCCTAGTGAGCCGCGGCGCCGGCCTATGCCGAAGAATTCTAAAACAACCAGACAACGTAGGTTTTTCCACCTCTCAGAAGGAGGCTGCTAACTGCCCCGGGATCCTGTCGGCCTAGGGGGACCAAGATGATCCCGTGGCCGTTAAGTGAGGAGATCAACAGGAATTGTGCGGCTGGGTGCGGGACCTAACCACTCCGATGAAGACTCAAGTTTATTAGCCCTCAATCGCCGTGCAGCCCTGCGGTGTCTGCGTGTTGGAATCTGGCTGGGCACTGGGCTCCTCCAGACGTCCGCTCACCCGGCTGCTGATCCCACTCTGATGCTGCCATTGTTCCCAGGGGTCTTTACTCAGCGGCAGGAAGGCCTGGGAGGAGAGGAAGGCAGGCGTGCGCGAGGCAGGCGAGGACAGGCGTCCACTGTGTTTGACAGTAGCTGCTCAGGAAGCAGCGCCCACTTCTTCAGGCGTGCAGGGTGGTTTTCCTAAAACCCCATCAACTTGGCCTCCCTTGTCCCTTTCCATTCCTCCTTAGTGGGAAAAACCAGTCAGAATTTATGATTTGAATCCTGGCTATGCTACCAAAAAAATCCACCTCCCTAGGTTTCTGCTTGCTAATCTGTATAATGGGTCTAAATGGCCTCCTGCTAAGTTATGGAGCAAACAAAGCAAAATCGTTTAGTAGTGCTGAAAGTGCTAGGCGTGGTGAGTTTAGTTTCTTCCTTAGGTGCCATAGGACCCATGGGAAAACAGTTTGCTGACCAAAAGAAAGGTGCTTCCACCTGGGCAGAGGGAAGGCTTAGCGTAGAAAACGATTTTTTGGCATTTGCAAAGGAAGTCTGACCCATCACATTATTCTTAAAAAAAAATTTATTCACCTATTTTAATGAAAGACAGAAAGAGAGCTTCCATCTGCTTGTTCACTACCAAAATGCCCATAGCAGCCAGGCTGGGTCAGGCTGAAGCCAGCAGCCTGGAGCGCTATCCAGGTTTCCCCCGTGGGTAGCAGGGACCCGAGCACTTGGGCTGCCCCCTGCTGGCTCCCAGAGTGTGCATGAGCAGAAAGCTGGGGTCAGGCCCAGAGCCAGGGCTTGAACCCATGCACACCAGTGTGGGATGCAGCGTCTTACCCACCGTGCCACAGCACCGGCCGCGTGACGACTTAGAATTCAGCCACTCCTCACCCAGAGCTCCCAGGAACCAATGCTGACGAGGCGGCTCCCTACCGCTGAGGGCTGCGACGTCCCACCGCTGACAGCTCCGGGAACCTGGCTGGCCAGACTCCTCCAGGCCCTCCACACACCTGGCCCCAGGGAGGGTTTGTGTCTGGAAGGAGATCCCTGGAGTCAGGATGAGGCAGCCGTTGAGGGCCAGGCTTTTGTGGCTGGGTTGGGTCCTTGTCACAACTCCCTCGCTGTGTGTCCTTGGCCAAGCAACTTAGCAGCCAACTCCCCCCCATTTCTCATCTCCACAACAGGGGACAGAGAATCTCTACCCCACCCTGCCCCTATGCCACACTCACTGCAACATCACACAAAGCGCAGAGCAACGCCTCGCTTTCCAGAAGTCTCCACGAAGCACTGTGCGGGCGATTACACTTGGGGGAAAAGGCCGACTATGAGAAGTCAGCTTGGCTCCGGGAGGTGGACAAGCCCCCCGGGGCCTCGCTGTGAGCTCCGGGGCCAGATACGGGCCCAACGTATGCAATGGTTTTACTCCACCCAGCTCCTTCCAGGCCTGGCAAGCAGCAGTTCCGGGGACTTTGGCCAGGCTCAGGCACCGGGGCACTCGGACTTCGGCTCGTGTGCAGGGGTCGGTTCCAGCCAGGCTTGTCCCAAAGGTCAGCCGTCACCGAAAGCACGCACTGCCGGTGCTGTGCCTCCAACCCAGGGACCTCAAGCTGACCCAAGAGATTCCCTCTCCCTTTCCACACATCGAGACGCTAACCAGACCTCCCACGGCACCTCATGCAGAGGTGTGGGGGCCCCTCGCCACAGCCACGGCACCCTAGATCATTTCCAAAGTCAAATATACCCAGGGTCATCCAGAGGTGGTCCCCTCAGGTTCGGGGGCCCTCCACCAAGGAGCTGCTGGGTCATCAAATTAACCAAAGAGTAGGGGATTGGGCAGCAGAACTGCCCAGGCTGGAGGGAAGAGGCAGTTCAAGACGGGAGCACAGGAATGCAACACCGGAAGGAATAACCAGGACGAGGCGGGGCAAGGGGATCTCACGGCAGGAGGGGGGACTCCAAGACTTCCTTATTCCATCATTCCCCCCCACACTCTGCCCCGCTCTCTGGTGCTGGCTACAATCCCACCTTTGAGTGGAATCGTAGAAACTTCTCCAGAAACTTCTGTGCCTCTCTTGCGTGCTGCCAGTTTCACAAAGTCCCTTGGCCACTGTTTATAAATTTAAGGAAATGCTCATACATGACCCAAAAAAAGACCCACCCCCTCCCTGGCCCATGGAACCCATCACGGTCCTGTTGATTTTTTCCAACTCCCTTCTCCCCCCAATACACTCACTTTGTTTCCGCGGGGAGATTTTAAAGCAGCCCCTCGGGTTCCTTTCAGCAACAAGAATGAGTTAAGTCCAGCCCAGCAGAATCATCCAGGATTCCCCAATCCCGTGGCCCCAACCTAAGCACCCTCTCCTGCCCGGGACAGCTGCAGGGGACCTGGGTGGTATCTTCAATGCTCACCTGCTTCGGGGTCTCCTTCTCCCGGTGCTCTGGGTGTCTTGGGTTCCTCCAAGGCTGACAGTGGTGGGGGAAGGGAGGGCAATGTCCTCCTGGCTGTCACAGCTCAGAGCCAGTGGTCACCCAACGCCATCCCTCCTCTGCAGGTCTTGCCCACTCCCAGCTGACAGATTGTGTCCCTCTGCCGGGTGGGACAGCAGCGTCAGCCAGGAAACTGCGCATGGTGTGGCTGTCCCTCACTACAAAGACATTTTTTTTTTCAATGGAGAGAAAAATTGGAGTGGCCGGCAGCGGGGAGAACACTCAGGGCGTCCGCTTATGAGGGGAGTGCTGACCGCTCTCTTTTTCCTGCTTCGGTCATCTGCTGTCTGCCCTGGGAACACGGACCTGGTGCTTCTTGCCGTGGACACGTGGCTGCTGAGCGCGGGGCGGGAGCCCGGAGTGTGAAACACGCAACCAGAGGTTGGTACCAGGAAAACAGCGAGTGCATCGTTAGCATTTTTATATTGATTACACGCTGAATTACTATTTACATGTTGTGTTAAATAAAATGCCTTGATAAAATCAGTCTCACTTATTTTAGAAGATTTTTAATGTGACTACTAGAAAATTTAAAATGACACCTGAGGCCAGCATCATACCCAACTCTACCTGTTAGACACAGTGCTCTTTGAAACCCAGCTAAAGTAAGGGGCAGAATTCTCACAGTTTAATATCGCGTTCAGAAAACTCCCTGCGCCGCTCAGAACAATTTGGTCCCCCCAGCCTGCAAAGACTTGATCTGGCTGAATGTCTGGAGAAACCGAGCCCAGGGGGGCGGCACTGGCCTGGCTTAGGGTCCCCTCATGTCACCAAGAGCCCTTCAGTGATTTCCAGCTGTTCTTGATAAACAGTGGGAAGGGTGGGTGCCAAAGAAAAAGCCTTCCTACACGGACTTCCACCTCAAAAACGAAAGATTTCCACGCCCGCTAGCTGATCGACAGTCGCGGAGCTGGGGGACGAGACTCCGGCAGCGGCTGGTCCCCGGCCAGCAGACAGCACGTGGCCCGAGAGCTCTGGGCCCGAGGTCAGCCTGCTGGCAGCCGGGCCTGCAGCTGGCTCTCAGACCTGTTTTGATTGGCCTGTGCTGCTTGAAAATTTTTTGAATCATTTGCCAACATTTAAACACTGGGAGACGTCCATAAAAGCACGGGTTTCCAACTTCTCTTGAAACATTAGGCCTTGTGGCACGAGGCTCGCTTTCCTGCCTGGCAGAGCCTGCTGGCGGCCGCGTCACCTGCCCGATCCACGGCCCGCCCCGGTCCACCCTCTGCCCTCCAGCGGCCTGCGGGGTGGCCAGCTGTGACCAGCTGCGTCTCCAGCTCTTCCTGGGGCAAATGCAAGTGCTTCTCTTTCTTGTGTCTCCAGCAAAAGCTGAGCCGAAGGAGCATCAGGTTTCAAGGAAAACTCATTGTTTTCCTGAGCCGCCTCCTGGCCTCCCCCTCGGCTCAGCTGGGTTTCCTATTCTCACCCTTTTTTCTGTCACACCACATGCCTAAAGGAAGGCACTGAGAAAGGCCCAACCATTGCATCCGGGGAGCTGGCTGGAGTCGGGGCCACCAGCGCGGTGTCTGGGGTCTGGGCTGCGGGGCAGGGCCAAGTCGGCCAGTGCAGCAGGTGCTTCTGGCCCAGGAACAAAGTGCCGCTGTGGGGAGAGAGGCCCAGCCAGGGTGCCGCCCCCAGGCACTGCTTGGGAGCCACCTCCAGGCACAGAGAGGAGCAGGACGCAATCTAAGCAAAAATGAGGACCTGACACTTCCCAGAGAGCTGTCACCACTGGCAAAATGCTGGGCTGCGTTCCCGCTAGCCGGCCGCTCTCTGTCACGGACAGCCTGCCACCACTGCGGTCCTGGGGCCCTGGCCTGTCTCCCCGGGGGTGCGGCGCTGGTCCCAGCCAGCTGCTCCCGGCTTCAAGGGCGGTCTTGTTGAGTGGACCCCGGTCTGGAGCTGGGGGCCCCTCAGCTCCCCCCGCCCTGCTCCAGCCCCTAGAAGGACCTTGTTTCTTGCATCCAGATGAGCAAAAAGTTCACGGAGACGAAATCAAAAGACACATTCATTTTGGTGGGAAAATCTGAAATGTCTGCATTTGTTCATAACCCGTATTTCCCACTGGCTTTGTGAAGATTCCTTCTATAGTACCGCAAATGACTTCAGAAATGGCTTTAAGAACAAAAGAGGAAGGCTGGCACCACGACTCACTAGGCTAATCCTCTGCCTGTGGCGCCAGCACCCCGAGTTCTAGTCTCGGTCGGGGCATCAGTTCTGTCCTGGTTGCTCCTCTTCCAGTCCAGCTCTCTGCTGTGGCCCAGGAGTGCAGTGGAGGATGGCCCAAGTGCTTGGGCCCTGCACCCCATGGGAGACCAGGAGAAGCACCTGGCTCCTGGCTTCGGATCGGCCCAGTGCACCAGCCCAAGTGGCCACTTGGGGGGGGGGTGTGAACCAATGGAAAAAGGAAGACCTTTCTCTCTGTCTCTCTCTCTCACTGTCTAACTCTGCCTGTCAAAAAAAAAAAAAAAAAAAAAAAAAAAGAAGAAGAAGAAGAGGAAACCCCAACCTTAATCCTACTGCCATAAGTGTGTGGATCTGTTCACTTCTGTATATTTTCCCTGTGTACTTTTCACATATTCTTTGTAAACTTTTTATTTTCTTAATTTAATTGAGAATCAGAGAGCCAGAAAGA
Organism: Oryctolagus cuniculus; assembly: GCF_964237555.1. Taxonomy (NCBI): domain Eukaryota; kingdom Metazoa; phylum Chordata; class Mammalia; order Lagomorpha; family Leporidae; genus Oryctolagus; species Oryctolagus cuniculus. Next base: position 27,187,390 of record NC_091441.1, read on the forward strand.
AAGTGAGAGAGAGATCTCCCAACCTCTGATTTTCTCCCCAGGAACTCGCAACAGTGCTGAAGCCAGGAGGCCAGAGCTCCATCCACGTCTCCCCCGTGGGTGGCAGGGCCCCACCCGGGTCTCCCCCGTGGGTGGCAGGGCCCCAAGTCCTTGACCCATCATCTGCTGCTGTTCGGGGTGCCCACGAGCAGGAGGCTGGAACTGGGACTCAGGCCCGGGCACTCCAGTACGGGACACAGGCATCCCAAGAAGCCTCTCAACCGCTGGGCCAAAGCCCTCCTGTGTCTGTGTCCATATCCATGTAATATGTGGATGCAACCATAAGGCACGTACGATTACCTCTGGGCCGTTTCACTGACCATCATGAGCGTTTCCAGGTTTTGATGGAGGAAGCATTGGTTGGGTGCATAAACTCCTGTTGAGGTTGATTCGTTTCTGAGAGGATTCATTCTGGGAGGAGACGCATGGTGGGGGCAAGAGGCGCGGAGTCACCACACAGACCCCGGGAGTCAGGTGAAAGTGGGCCAGAGGTGAGCAGCCCGCAGACTCATTTATTTCAGTTGCTTCAGCTGCTTATATAGCCAAAGCAGCCAATCCGGTCAAGGGACAGTCTATGCCCTAACCAATCACAGCCTGTTGCCAGGCAGTTTCCAAAGCCATCCAATCACAGCCTGTTGCCAGTCAGGCTCTTGTTGCCAGGCAGCTTCTGAAACCATCCAATCACAGCCTGTTGCCAGGCAGTTTCTGTTGTCAGTGGCCATCTTGGCATGACCTTCTCACCTCCTCTTCCACCACATTTCTCATGTCTCCCGTCCCATTGCTCATTTCTGAAGGCCAGGGTCCCTTCAAGATTCTCCTCTATGCAAGAGATTCTGAATGCACCTGGGGTGCAGTGGGGGCGGGGTGGGGGCTGAGGGGTCTCTGTCCTCCCAGAGCTCGGAGGGGAAGGATGGGGCCAGAGCTCACCACTGCAATAGGAGTTGACGGGAAACAAAAAGAACTTTTTTTTCCCCAGGACACAGGCAGAGAAATGTGACTAGGAGCCTGGCTTGTGGCTGAGGATTTGCACCTTCACCTAACACTGCCTGCACCTGCTTTGCTTTCTTACCCCCAACACACACCACGCCCAAGACCTTGGTGGCAGCTTGAATGCTAACCGAAGAGGGGGCTCTTAACCAGGGCAACACCCACCAGCAGCCCCCGCCAGCTCCCAGGGGTCCCGCTCCTCCCCGTGACCCTGAACTACAGCCTCTTGGGGTACCAGATGTTCTCCCTGTAGAAACCAGTGTGCCAAGTCTGGGATGAAACCACCACTAATGGAGGCAAGGCTTGTCTCGGTACTAAGACTGCCGGCTCAGCCTGGTGCCAAGTCCTCTTCTCTCTGGTGACAGAATTTCTGACGCTGTTCACAGTTCTGGGGCTGCTGTGGGAGTCACTACCCACCCTCCCCCTTCTGTCTCTGCCCCACACGGTTCGAGCCCCCCACATGCCGGCAGGTCCTCTACTTAGTGTGGCCCGGTCCTCGCTGGAGCTGTCCCTGGTCTCCCAGGGACCACCAGGTGTGACGGTAACTCAGTGGGTCCCCCTCCAGCTTCCAGTCTACAGACTGAGCTGCCTTGTGCCCCCTCCCCCACCGTCAGTGCCAGGAAGCCTTCCCATGCCATGGAAAGCTGGTGTCTCCTTCAACAGCAAGGGGAGTCGCCCCTGCAGGGATGACCGGCTAAGGAACTGTGGCACGGCCACTGCTGCATGCCCTGCCCATTGGGGTCACATTAGAAGAAAAAAACTCTCGAGCCGTTGCTGTGGCATAGTAGGTAAAGCTGCCGCCTGCAGTGCCGGCATCCCATATGGGTGCCAGTTTGTGACCTGGCTGCTCCACTCTTCCGATCCATCTCTCTGCTGTGGCCTGGGAAAGCAGTGGAAGATGGCCCAAGTCCTTGGGCCCCTGTACCCACGTGGGAGACCCCAAGGAGGCTCCTGGCTTCAGAGTGGCGCAGCTCCGGCCATTGCAGCCAATTGGGGAGTGAACCATTCAATGGAAGACCTCTCTCTCTGCCTCTCTTTCTCTCTCTGTGTAACTCTGACTTTCAAGTGAAGAAGAAGAAGAGGAGGAAGAGGAAGAAGAGGAGGAGGAGGAAGAGGAAGAGGAAGGAGGAGGAGGAGAAGGAGAAGAAATTCTCAGGAAGCCATTTCCTCTCTCTCTTCCTTCTTTCCCTCCTGCCTCCTGATTGTATTACTACTTCACTTATTTGAAAGTCACAGTAACAGAGAGACAGGGAGGGGGACAGAGAGGTGGGAGGGGACCTTTCATCTGCTGATTCGCTCCCCAGATGGTCTCAATGGCCCAGGCAGGAGCCTGGGACTTGTCTGGGTCCCCCACATGAGTGGCAGGGGCCATGTGAGTATAGGGTCCCAAGGACTTGGGCCATCTTCTCTCTGCCTTCCCTGGAAGGTAGGGAACTCATTAGCTTGTTAGCAGGTAACTAGATCAGAAGCTGAGCAAGTGGGACTCCATCAAAGGCTCCCACATGGCTGCAAGTGGCCCCTTAGTCCACAGGGCTGCAGTGACCGCCCTGCCCCCCGGTTGTTCTAAATGTCTGTGCAGCTGCAGTGTACCCAGAGGTACATTCCCTGCCTCGCCCTGACACTTTTCCACTCGTCCACCAGGCTCGTGTCTGCCACTCAGTGACAGACTAACGTTGGGGGGTGGGGAACACCTGCTCTGGAACCATGACGCCGGCCGCCCATCTAGGCCCTGGTTAGAGCCCCAGTTAGAGCCCCAGGTGCTGCACTTCCAATCCAGCTCCCTGCTACTGTGCCTGGGAAAGCAGTGGAAGATGGCCCAAGTCCTCGGGCCCCTGCACCCGCGTGGGAGACACGAGACACGGGAGAGGCTTCTGGTTTCGCCTGGCCATTGAGGCCATTTGGGGAGTGAACCAGCAGATGGAAGATCTCCCTCTGTGTCTCCCTCTCTCTCTGTTTCAAATAAAATAAATCAAAAAAAAAAAAAAAAAAAAAAAGCAGCAGCAGCAGCGAGCAAGCGGCGGGGATCTTCTCCCACGCAGCTCTCGTGAGGACGAACACAGAGGCGCCCTTAGCAGCGGGCAGGCACGGGGCTTGCTGCGGGGGCCGGTGCGGTTGCTGGGTCGTTTCCAGAACTTGCTTTTTGGCGTACGGCGCCCCCTGCCCTCGGTGCGCTGCTGTGTGCAGCGGAGCCCGGTGCGGCACTGGCCCCTTCCACACCGCGGGCAGCCGGGGACTGCCAAGGGGGCTCCGGGGGTTTCCTGGAAGCAGAGGCCCCCAGAGCTGGGCCCTGTTCTGGGGAGGTAGGCTCTGCCACCCGGCTAGTCACCGTGAGAGGCGCCTGTGGCCCTCTAGGGACAGGTGTCGGAGGGCTCTCCTGGGCGCCGTCGTTCGCAGAGCCCGGCGGTGGGACCGGGTAAGTCCAGCCGCGGCGTTTGCTAACCCGGGCGGCGGGGAGGAAGGGGACACTGGGGCCTCTCGGGACGCTCTCGCGCGCGCCTCCACGAGACAACGGCGACACCCAGTGGTGGCCGCTGGAACGGGGACCGCGGCTGCGGAGCGCGGGGCCGGCGCCCGCCTGGCCTCGCGTGCGCCCCCTGCTGGGCAGCCCCTCGCCCGCTCCGGGGTGTGGCAGCCTGGCTGCTTCCCGGGTTCCCCGCGCCCAGGAGGACTCTTAGGGGGCCCAGACTTTCAGGGCCTGCCACCCCATGTCTCCCATCGCCATGGATACCTGCCCCATGCTTACCTCCTTGCCTTCCCAATAAGCATCACTCCTGCCACACCTAACACGTGGCTGCCTGTGCCCAAGGCTCTGGGAGGTAGCCCTGCTCAGGTGGGTGGATGAGGTTCACTGCAACCCCAGGGCCCGCAGTCACACCTCGGAGGGCAGCCCGCGGGCACAGGTGACAAGGGGAGGCCGCTGCCCAGACAGGACAGAAAATAGCCCCTCTCGGTCCGGTGTATAATCCGGCTCATCCATTTCGAAGGTGAGGGCCTCCTTCCCAGGCACACTGCCGGTGACGATGATGGTGCTAGCTGTGTTTGGTAACAACACCTATTGTGCACCAGGCACATTGCTAAGAACGTCACCTACAGTTTTCTCACATGTCAGTATTTCACAGGTGACAAGAGACTTTAGAAGTTAAATAATGGAGGCCGGCGCCGCGGCTCACTAGGCTAATCCTCCGCCTTGCAGCTCTGGCACACTGGGTTCTAGTCCCGGTCGGGGCGCCAGATTCTGTCCCAGTTGCCCCTCTTCCAGGCCAGCTCTCTGCTATGGCCAGGGAGTGCAGTGGAGGATGGCCCAAGTGCTTGGGCCCTGCACCCCATGGGAGACCAGGAGAAGTACCTGGCTCCTGCCATCATCGGATCAGCGCGGTGCGCCGGCCGTGGCAGCCATTGGAGGGTGAACCAACGGCAAAAGGAAGATCTTTCTCTCGGTCTCTCTCACTGTCCACTCTGCCTGTCAAAAAAAAAAAGAAGTTAAATAATGGACTTTTTAATTTTTAGCCTACTGGTTAAGACACCTGTTCAGGTGCCCACACCAGAGCACCTGGGTTTGATTCTGTGGTGATTCAAGTAACTGGGTTCCAGCCACCCACGAGGAACACTTGGATTGAGGGGCCGGCATCCTGGCAAAGCGGGTTAAGCCACCACCTGTGACACCGGCATCCCATATGGGCACCCGTTCAAAGTCCCAGCTGCTCCACTCCAATCCAGCTCCCTGCTAATGTGCCTGGGAAAGCAGCAGAAACTGTTCCAAACTGCTTGGGCTCCTGCACCCGTGTGGGAGACCCAGGAGAAGTTCCTGGCTACTGGCTTCAGCCTGGCCCAATTCAAGCCATTGCGGCCATTTGGGGAGTGAACCAGCGGGTGGAAGATTCTCTCTCTCTCTCTCTCTCTCCCTCCCTCTCTCTCACTCTACCTTTCAAATAAATAAATAAATCTTTAAAAAAAATTGGATTGAGTTTCTGGCTCTGGCCCAATCCCCAGCCATTGTAGGCAATTGGGGAGTAAACCAGTGGGTGGGAGAGCTCCCTCCATTCTCCCCCTCTCCCCACCCTCAAATAAATAAATAGAAGTTTAAAAGAAACTAAAAAGGGGCCGGCGCCGCGGCTCACTAGGCTAATCCTCCGCCTTGCGGCGCCGGCACACCGGGTTCTAGTCCCAGTCGGGGTGCCGGATTCTGTCCCGGTTGCCCCTCTTCCAGGCCAGCTCTCTGCTGTGGCCAGGGAGTGCAGTGGAGGATGGCCCAAGTGCTTGGGCCCTGCACCCCATGGAAGACCAGGAGAAGCACCTGGCTCCTGCCATCAGATCAGCGCGGTGCGCCAGCCGTGGCGGCCATTGGAGGGTGAACCAACGGCACAAGGAAGACCTTTCTCTCTGTCTCTCTCTGTGTCTCTCTCTCACTGTCCACTCTGCCTGTCAAAAAATATTTTAAAAAAATAAAAAAAATAAAAGAAACTAAAAAGGGCCATTGCAAGAGTTGCTGCAGTCCCAGCAGATACTGTGTGACAGCTGCGGTGTGACCGCGGGTGCTGACGGATGCCCTCCCCTCTGACCGGGACACCTGCCGGTGTTGCTCTGTGCAAACCTGCAGGAAGACTACTGCTGTGTGAGTGTTTTCAGCCTCGAGCGGAAGAGGTAGCGGGGTCCTCCCTCCTGTCTGTAGTCCTTGGCTTGGTCCTCAGAGTGCAAAGGAAAGGCGCCTGCAGGACCCCAGGAGATGACAGCAAAGTCCTCGGGTCCTAAGTCTGTCCTAGGTGTCTCAGACACCCAGTGATTCCCACGCCACACGCCTCTTAGCCTTGGCTTTCCCCAGGGTAGGGCGCTGGGCCTGGCCCAATTCTAACTTCTGGGGGCCACCAGCTGGCCAAGCATGACATCAGCCACCTGCAGCTCCTCTTGTGCCGCCAGCATCAGTGTCCACCTGCTGCCCCTCACAGAGCCAGGCCCGAGACACCTTTGAAGGATGAAGTAACAAATGAACAAATGAATCCACCTCCTTGGACAGCTGTGACAAAGCCCCACACCCCAGACGGCTCGAGTGAAGGAACAGTCGTCTCACAGTTCTGGAGGCCAGGAGGCCAAAGTCAAGGCGGTGTGGGCAGGGACACGCGTCCCCAGAGCCCTGGGTATGGGGCGTGCTCCGTGGGCAGTCAAAGATGCTGCCTGGCTGGTGACCGCCTCGCTCCGCCTCTGCCTCGGCTTCCCGGGTGACATTGGGGTCTCCCTCTTCTTCCTCAAAGGCAGGGCTGGGGAATCTTTTTTCCTGCCAGGAACCATTTGAATATTTACATCATTCACAGCTCATACGCAATTGTCAGCTTAAACATTAGCCTGCTATGGATTTATCGCACTTCAAGTCCCACCTGCACATGCCTTGGAAGGGCCGGACCATGGGATTTCTGGAGCCTCCAGGTCTCCAGGCTGGGCAGTCCCCCACCCTGCTGTAAGGGCTCCGGTCACGTGGATCTGGGCCGATCTGAAGGACCTCCCCTTAACTGGATGCCATCTGCAGATTCTAGTCCCAAATAACGTCAGTCACAGGCACCAGGGAGTGGGACTTCTGGGAGGACACACTCAGTAGCGTCGGGCAGTTTGTGGTCTGGTTTTCAATGAAAAGGCATGCTCTGTGGGCGTGGCTTGGCGCGGGCAAGGTCGGCGCCTCACATCCGGCACAGCTGCACTTGTTCTGCCCTTGCCATTGGCCTATCAGTGCCGCTCTTGTGCTTACGCCAGGCTCAAGTGCCCGTGTTCCCCGCGGGCCTCCGTGCTTGGTGTGAAAATGTAGTGTGAACCTGGAATACCGCCTTTTGGCAAGGACATTCCCGCGTCGGGGAAGTCAGGCCGACCTTGTCCTCATGCCGAAGCCCCTCCTCTGGCCGGCCCTGACTGCTTGCCTGCCGCGCCTCCATTCTCGGCACCCCCGGGGCTGCTCCATGTGCTGGCTGTTCGTCCTTCCAGAAGTGTGCCCCAGGGTTCCGTGCCCTGCCTGCCACTCCGGCTCCTCCAACTGAAATCCTCGCTAATCTTCAAGGGCAATTTCAAAAGCCTGGCCTAATTCTCCAGCTTCCCCCTCTGCTGACCTGCGCTGCTTTGATGGGAAGTAAGTATATGCCTGCCTCCCTCGCCCTGCCGCTGCTGAGCAGAGACAGGGGAGTCGGGAGGCACGTGTTGAAGAAATAGCTGAGGTCGCAGGGAATGTTTTCTTGGAACAGAGAAGACTTCCGGGAGTCATGTGATCCAGACTTCCCTCCACTGCTAAGACTCTAACAAACTATGATGCCCCTTCTACCTGGCTTCCCGGCACCCACACCTGTGCCTGGCACGAGTGGTGCTCAAATCCATCAACTGCCTGTCCAGCGCCAAGCCTCTCCTTGGCCCAATCCTCAGCTGGCCCCAGGTGCACGTCCTGAACGCTTCCTGGCTGTGCTGTGATGGCTTTTACCTGTGTCTTCTGGCAGCACCATCGACCTTGAAATAGGGGGGTGACCTGGGTGGGCGTGGCCTAACAAGAGCCCTGTACAGACAGCTGCTCACAGAAGGAGAGTCCAAGCCTTAAAGCATGAGGGGAGGGGTCGGAGGGAGGAAGGTTGGTTCCCTGTGGCGGAGGCCAAGGACCTGAAAGTGGCCTCTAGGAGCGGACAACAGTCACCAGCACACAGCTGGCAACACGACTGGACCTCGGTTCCCCCAAGTGCAAGGAAGTGAATTGTGACAAACCCCGGGAGCGTGGAAGCGGCTGTTTCCCAGGCCGAGCCTCTGGATGAGGACACAGCTGGCCAGCAGCGTGGTTTCAGACCAGCGAGCTCATGAGCCAGGGCCCTGGCTGCACGTGCTGGGCTCAGAGGGAGAAACGCAGTGTGCAGCCCATACCCCACGGGAACACGTCCGCGCCCGCCAGTGAGCAAGCAGTTGCCCGGATGCCGGGGGGGGGGGGGGGGGGCGGCCCAGGCTGTTGGACCGGTGCTTATTTTTAAAGATTTATTTATTTATTTGAAAGTCAGAGTTACACAGAGAGAGGCGAGGCAGAGAGAGAGAGAGAGAGAGAGAGAGGTCTTCCATCCGCTGGTTCATTCCCCAATTGGCCACAATGGCTGGAGCTGTGACGATCCAAAGCCAGGAGCCAGGAGCCAGGAGCTTTCTCCGGTCTCCCATGCAGGTGCAGGAGCCCAAGAACTTGTGCCGTCTTCTACTGCTTTCCCAGGCCATAGCAGAGAGCTGGATTGTAGGTGGAGCAGCTGGGACGTGAATTCCATGTGGAATGCCAGCACTACAGGTGGCAGCTTTACCCCCTATGTCACAGCACAGCGATGCAGACGGGCACTGGGGGGCGGGGGGATGGAGTGCCACGTGTTCAGCTGTCTAGAAGCTCACCAAGCCTGTGCCTTGGGTTTTTCTGGAGACTTCATTACGTTCACGTGAAAGCCAATAGACTGGGGAGCAGAGCAAGTCTCATCTGCTTGAGCCGTCTTGGCTTCTCTGTGTGCCACCCCTTTCTCTGGGGTTTGGGACAGGACCCCTTCCAGAATGGGGGTCAGACAGGGTAGGTCAGAGTTCCACTCTGGACAACTCCAAGACAGAAAGGTGGGAGAGAGGAAAGTTCCCATGATTCACCTTCAAGAAATTCTAGTGTTCCTGACCCGCCTTGGGAAGGGAGTTATGGGCCAGAAACCGTGGACAAAAGCCAAAAGTAGATGAAACATATATCGCAGATTGCATAAACTTACACTCTGCTTTTGTGGGTTATTGGACAGCTCCTAATCTAGACATGAAAGAATAACAGGGACAGAGTTACCCTCTTGGCTTTAAACAACTAGAAAATCAGGCACTGTTTCAATATGTGAAACACAGAGTGACCTGCAGTACAGGACTACGAGCCCTAAGCAAAGCCAGACAAGTGAGGTCGGTCCTGTGGTCACCTTGACCTGCTGCTAGGTCATGATGTAGCATGGCGGAAGCCAGAGCCCACCGATGGCCTCCCTGAGTTGAAACAACAAAGAGCAGAGTTGGAGGAGAGCACCTGTTTCCTTCCTGGGCAGCTTCTCCGGGGTCATTGCTGAGCAAGGCTGGTGTGACCTGGGGAGTGTGCTGATGACTTCGTTTGAGGGAAACGAGCCTGGTGAGATGTGCCTTTCTGGAGATCGGTCTGCTACAAGAGCTGCCCAGAACGGAAAGGGACACAAACGCCTTGTTATGGTTTGAATAGGATGTGGCTCCACACACGAAGCCCCAAAGTCTCCTGTGGACAGGGAATGGCTCAATGCTAATGGTTGATGGATTAGGGCAGGGCTTGATCCATCAGATTGCAAGAGTGGAGCTCTGTGATTGAATCATGATGGGATCTGTGTAAGGTTGCTATGGTCTCAGCCACTCCTCGTGAAGGCAGAGGTGGGTGTATGACTTTTCACTGTATTATTCCACTTCACATCTTACACATTGTATCCATTTGTAAAAATTACCTCTTTATTGGAAAGACAAAGAGTTCTTTCATCTGCTGGTTCACTCTTCAAATGCCCACAACAGCCAGGGCTGGGCTGGGCTGGGGCTGATGTCAGGAGCTGGGAACTCAATCCAGGTCTCCCACATGGATGGCAGGGACCCAAGTACTTGAGCCATCTGCTGCTGCTCCTCCCAGGGCATCAGCAGGGAGCTGGAATTGGGAGCAGAGCAAGGACTTAAACTCAGTCTCTCTGAAATGGGATAGAGTTATCCCAAGCGTCACCTTAACTGCTGTGCCAAAAGCCTGTACTTACATTTATTTTTATTCATCAAATACTATAAAAAATAGTTTTAATTAAAAGTTTTGCTCCCAAAATCCATAGCAAAAGTCATACCCTGACAAAATTATAAGGAATCTTGGAAAGATACTACCAGCCAGCACTGGGCACCCAAGCTCTCCGGGTGTCTGTCCTCAACTCATAGACAGAGCTAGATGGCACACCAGCCACTGTGATTCCAATGTGATATTCACGCCAGCCCTGCTGCCAGGATTGGCAGGGTTGATCTCATCCCTGCTGAGTAGCATTCCAGAGTGTATATATATACCATAATTTCTTTATCCAGTTTTCAGTGGATGGACATCCAGGCTTATTTAATATCTTAGCTACTGTGAATTAAGCTGCAATAAACATGGGATTGCAGATCACTCCTTCATATCCTGATTTCATTTCATTTAGATAAATTCCCAGGAGTAGGAAGGCTGGGTCATATGGTAGGACGATATTGAGAGTTCTAAGGTTTCTCCATGCTGTCTTGCACAGTGGCTACACAAGTTTATATTCCCACCAACAGTGATTAGAGTACCTTTTCCCCACGTCTTCACCAGCATCTATTGTTTGTTGATTTTTGTAGTATGTGAGCCTTTCTTACTGGGGTGAGGTGAAGTCTCATTGTGGTTTTGCTTTGCATTCCCTGATAGCTAGTGATCCTGAGCATTTGTTCATGTGTCTGTTGGCCATTTGAATTTCCTCTTTTGAAAAATGCCTGTTTAAGTGCTTTGCCCACTTCTTAACTAGATTGTTTTGTTGTTGAATTTCTTGAGCTCTTTACAGATTCTGGATATTAATCCTTTGTCAGCTGCATAGTTTGCAAATATTTTCTCTGATTCTGTCAAATGCCTCTTCACTTTGCTGAGTATTTCTTTTGCAGTGCAGAAACTTCTCAGCTTGATGTAATCCCATTTGTCAATTTTGGCTTTGATTACCTGTGCTTCTGGGGTCTAGTCCAAGAAGTCTTTGCCTATGCCAATGTCTTGCAGAGTTTCCTCCATGTTCTCTAGTAATTTGATGGTATCAGGTCATAGATTTAGGTTTTAGGTCCATTTTGAGTGGGTTTTTGTATAACGTGTAAGGTAGGAGGTCTTGGTTCATACCTCTGTACATGGATATCCAATTTTCCCAGCACCATTTGTTGAACAGACTGTTCTTTCTCCAGGAATTTATTTTAGCAAATCTGTCAAAGATCAGTTGATTGTAGATGCGTGGATTTATTTCTGGATTTTCTATTCTGTTGGTCTACACATCTATCTTTTTGACAGTACCAGACTGTTTGATTACAACTGCCTTGTAGTATGTCTTGGAATCTTGTACTGTGATGCCTCCGGCTTTGTTTTTCTTGAGTAAGATTGCTTTAACTATTTGAGGTCTCTTGTGTTTCCATATGAATTTTAGCATTGATTTTCTGTATCTGAGAAGAATGTCATGGTATTTTGATTGGGATCTCACTGAATCTGTAAATTGCTTTTGGTAGTATGGACATTTTGATGATATTCTTCCAATTCATGAACATGGAAGATTTTTCCACTTTTTGTGTCTTCTTCCATTTCTTTATTTAATGTTTTGTAATTTTCATTACAGAGATCTTTGACATCGTTAGTTAAATTTATTCCAAGGTATGTAATTTTTGTAGCTTTTGTGAATGGGATTGATCTTAGAAATTCTGTCTCAGCCATGGTATTCTCTGTGTATACAAAGGCAATTGATTTTTGTGTGTTAATTTTACACCCTGCAATTTTACCAAACTCCTTTATAAGTTCCAATAGTCTCTTTGGAGTCTTCTGCTTCACCAATATATAGTATCATGTCATCTGCAAATAAGAATAGTTTGACTTCCTCCTTTCCAATTTGTAGCCCTTTGATTTGTTTTTCTTGTCTAATGACTCTGGCTAGAACTTCTAGGACTACACTGACTAGCAATGGTGAGAGAGGCATCCTTGTCTGGTTCTGGATCTTACTGGGAATGTTTCCAACTTTTCCCTATTCAGTAAGATGCTGGCTGTGGGTTTATCATAAATTGCCTTGATTATGTTGAGGAATGTTCCTTTTATACCCAATTTGCTTATGTTTTTCATCATGAAAGGATGTCATACTTTATCAAATTCTTTGTCTGCATCTATTGAAATAATCATATGGTTTTTGTTCTTCAGTTTGTTAATACACATGTGCCACATTTATTGATTTGTGAATGTTGAACCATCTCTGCATACCAAGAATAAATCCCACTTGATCTGGGTGAATATTCTTTTTGATGTATTGTTGTATTTGATTAGTATTTCATTGATAATTTTGTACCTATGTTCATCAGGGATATTGGTCTATAATTCTCTCTCTTGGATCTTTTCCTGGTTTAGGAATTAGGTGATGCTGGCTTCATAGAAGGAGTTTGGGAGGATTCCTTCTCTTTCAGTTGTATTGAATAACTTGAGAAGAATTGAAAATAGTTTTTCATTAATTGTCTGGTAGAATTCAGCAGTGAAGAATGTGAGGGCAATCCGGCTGCAATATCTGTCACCCCATGGATTGCTAGGGTTGACTCAGCTGATCTGACTGCCTAGGTGGGTGTCCCTTTTCTCCCTCACCACTCCATGTGTATCCCTCCAAAAGCTGTGTGCTGTGTTGAACAGGACAACCTTTTCTGCTAGAGGAGGACCAGTCTTTGGTCAAGGGTATATGAATAGCAGCACTCCCCTGCTAAAGCCTCCAAACAAGCTCTCGGGAATTCACTGGTGAAGCTATTCGGTCCTGTGCTTTTCTTTGTTGGGAGGGTCTTTCTTACTGTTACTGATTCAGTCTTCATCGTGGTTATTGGTCTGTTTAGGTTTTCTATGCATTTATGACTCAATATTGGTAAGTTGTATGTGTCCAGGAATCTATTTCTTTTAGGCTTTCCAATGTGTTGGTATATAGCTCTTTTTGGAAATTCCTGATGATTATTTTTATTTCTGTGGTAACTCTTTTTACATTTCCTTTTTCATCTCTGATTCTTTTATTTTGGGTCTTCTCCCCCCCCCTTTTTTTTGTTTTGTTTTGTTAATTGGGTCAACAGTGCATCTTTTTTTTTTTTTCCCCAAAAAAAACAGCTCTTCATTTCACTGATCTTTTATATTTTTTGTTTATTTCTTCTCTGTTGTTCTATAGGTTCTTTTTTTTTTAACATTTGGGCCATTTTTTAAAAATAGTTATTTATTTATTTATTTGAAAGTCAAAGTTATGCAGAGAGAGAAGGAGAGGTAGAGAGAGAGAGAGACAGAGAGGGGTCTTCCAACTGGTGGTTCACTCCCAAATTGGCCAGAGCTGCACTGATCCAAATCCAGGAGCCAGGAGTTTCTTCCAGGTCTCCCACACGGGTGCAGGGACCAAGGACTTGGGCCATCTTACACTGCTTTCCCAGGCCATAGCAGAGAGCTGGATTGAAAGTGGAGCATCTGGGATTTAAACTGGTGCCCGTATGGGATGCTGGCAATGCAGGCGGCAGCTTTACCTGCTACACCACAGCGCCGGCCTCTCTAGGTCCTTGAGATACAGTGATAGTTCATTTACTTGGTACCTTTGCAATTTCTTGATGTAGGCACCAATTGCTATAAACTTCCCTCTTAACCCTGCTTTTGTTGTATCCCATAAGTTTTGATATGTTGTATTGTCATCTTTATTCTTTTCCAGAAAGTTTCTGATTTCTCTTTTTTCTATGATCCATTGTTCATTCAGGAGCATGTTGTTCAGTCTCCATGTGTTTGCATATGTTCTCAAGATTCTTGAATTGTTAATTTCCAGTTTCATTCTGTTGTGGTCAGAGAAGATGCATGGTATGATTTCATTTTTTTTTACTTTGCTGAGACTTACTTTATGGCCTAGCATATGACCAGTCCTAGAGAAAGTTCCATGCACTGATGAAAATTATGTGTATTCTGCAACCGTGGCATGAAAATTCCTGTAGATATGTTAGGTCCGGAGCCAGCGCCATGGTTCACTTGGTTAATTCTCTGCCTGCGGCACCAGCATCCTATATGGGTGCCGGGTTCTAGTCCTGGTTGCTCCTCTTCCAGTCCAGCTCTCTGCTGTGGCCCGGCAGGGAAGTGGAGGATAGCCCAAGTGCTTGGGCCCCTGCACCCACGTGGGAGACCAGGAAGGGGCACCTGGTTCCTGGCTTCAGATAGGTGCAACGCTAGCCATAGTGGCCATTTAGGGAGTGAACCAACAGAAGGAAGACCTTTCTCTCTGTCTATAACTCTGTCAAATAAATCTCAAAAAATAAAAGATATGTTAGGTCCATTTGGTCCATAGTTTCAATTTGCTCTGTTGTTTATTTTGTCTAGTTGATCTGTCCATTGATCAAAGTGGGGTGTTGATGTCTCCCATTACTATTGAATTGACATCTATGTCTCCCTTTAGATCCATTAATATTTGTTTTAAATAGACACACTAGCAATGGGTGCATATACATTTATTATAGTCACATCTTCCTGTTGAATTGATCTCTTAATCATTGCATCTTGTCCTTCTTTGTCTCCTTTAATAGTTTTCTTTTAAAGTCTATGTTGTCTGATTTTAGGATGGCTACACCTGCTTTTTTTTTTTTTTTTTTGCTTTCCATTAGCATGGACTTTTTCCATCCTTTCAACTCAGTCTGCATGTATCCTTGTTGATGAAGTGTAGGTAAAAATAGATGGGTCCTTTTTTTTTCACCCATTCAGCCAGCCTGTAGCTTTTAATTGGACAATTTAGGCCATTTACATCCTAGGTTAATATTGGTAAGTAATGACAAGGCCCTGTCATTTTTCCATAATTATCCCTATTGTTTACTTTGGATTTCGTTTGTACTTTTACTGAGAGATTTTCTGCCTTCACATTCTTTCATAATCATGACTGTCTTTCTGTTTCTGTGTGAAGCACATACTTAAGCATCTTTTGTAAGGCTGAATGAGTGGCAACAAATTCTTTTTTTTTTATTTATTTATTTAATGAATATAAGTTTCCAAAGTACGAATAATGGATTACAATGGCTTCCCCCCCATACCGTCCCTCCCACCCACAACCCTCCCCTTTCCCACTCCCTCTCCCCTTCCATTCACATCAAGATTCATTTTCGATTATCTTAATATACAGAAGATCAGCTTAGTATACATTAAGTAAGGATTTCAACAGTTTGCTCCCACACAGAAACATAAAGTGAAAAATAATAGATGATTTTTTTAAATGATGAAGAAATCAGATCAGACCTATTGTCATGTTTAATCCCAGTGAGAGTCAAGTTGGGAGTTGATAGTTTCTTTTCTTTTTTTTTTTTTTTTTTTTTTTTTTTTTTTTTTTTTTTTTACAGAGGATCAGTTTAGTATGCATTAAGTAAAGATTTCAACAGTTGAGTGGCAACAAATTCTTTCAATTTTTGTTTGTTATGGAAGGTCTTTATTTCACCTTCATTCATAAATGAGAGCTTTGTAGGATATGGTATTCTGGGTTGACTTTTTTTTCTCTTAAGACTTGGACTATGTCCCAGTTGCCCATCTTCCAAGCCAGCTCTCTGCTGTGGCCAGGGAGTGCAGTGGAGGATGGCCCAAGTCCTTGGGCCCTGCACCCCATGGGAGACCAGGAGAAGCACCTGGCTCCTGCCTTCGAATCAGCACGGTGCGCCAGCCGCAGTGCGCCAGCCGCGGTGGCCATTGGAGGGTGAACCAACGGCAAAGGAAGACCTTTCTCTCTCTCTCACTGTCCACTCTGCCTGTCAAAAAAAAAAAAAAAAAAAAAAAGACTTGGACTATGTCTCTTCATTCTCTCCTAGTTTCTAAGAGTTTCTGATGAGAAGTCAACTCTGAGTCTAATTGGAGAGCCTCTAAAATTAATCTGGCCTTTTTCTCATGTACATTTTAGAATCTTTTATGTTTTACTGTTGAAAGTTTGACTACAATGTGTTGTGGTGAAGATCTTTCCTGGTCATGTCCATAGGGAGTTCTGTATGCTTCATGTACTTGGATGTCCCTTTCTTTCTCCAAATTAAGCTTTCTGTATGTATTTCACCAATGGGCCTTCTAATCCATTTTCTTTCTTCTTCTTCAGGAACTCTAAAATCCATATGTTGGGTCATTTGACAGTATCACATAAATCTCCAATACTGTTTTAAATTTTTCTAATTTTTTTTTTTGTCTGACTGAAAAATTTACAAAGATTTGTCTTCTAGCTCAGATATTCTTTCTTCTGCCTCACCAAGTCTGTTGTTAAGGTTTCCACTGTATTTTTTAACATATTGGCTTCTTCATTTCTAATATTTCATTTGGATTTCTCTTCAAAATCTCAATTTCATGGGAAAATTTTTCATTTATGTCATGTTGGGTTTCTTTAATTCATAAAATTGCTTCTCACTGATTCTGAGTAACCCTATGTTTAATCTTTTGAATTCTGTTTCATGCATTTCATCAACCTGTTCATCTTCACATTCTAATATTGAAGTGTTGAGTTCCTTTTGGGGGTGTCATGTTGTCTTATTCTTATTTCTTGAATTTCTAAGTTTATTTTTAGGCATCTGTGGAGATATTTGCTGTTTTTTTCCTCTGTTGGCTACTGTGCCTCTGTTGCTTAGTGGAGCATATGATCTTTCAGTGAATACCCAGATATGTGCTGGGTGTTGCCTATGAGCTATGGCCAGTGCTCCAGGGTGGGGTGGTTATCCAGGGTGACACCCAGGTTGGGTATGGTAGATCTCTAACACAAAACGGGGTATGATCACCCCTGTTGGCATGATACCCTTATCTCCTCTCTTCCAAGGTGATCAATGCCTAGGTGCTAGCCCTCAGTGGATGCAATACTTATTCACACTTCCACTTGAAATGCACTGAAGATCTGTGAGCATGGATCCTGCTGCAATGACCCACCCCAGGCAATCAGGAAGCTCTGAGTGTGTGTGATTGCCCAGAGTCCCAGCTACATCCTGCCCCCTCTCATGCAGAGTTCCCAGTCTCAGTACACAGGACTCCCACAGTCACAGGGTGCAGAGGATCCACTCCATCCTGCTAGCCTGTCCCATCCACAGAAAAGCAAACATTCCCAGAGCCAGCTGCCAGTGGGTGCTCTGCCTAGGTAGTTTGATCCCTGGAGCCTATGATAAGTTCAGAGGCTGGGGCACCTCACAGTCCTACTTGGGGGCCCAGCCTCAGTCAATTCTCAGCAAGACTCAAAGACAATGGGTAATGCAGATTTTTCAGTCTGGTAAAATCACTGGATCACACGTGTACACAAGAGCCAGTGGCCACAGCCCTACTCATTTCACAATTATGCCTGCTCCCCACTGGTTGCTGGGCACATACAAGAGTCTCTGCAGCCAATACTGATGTCAGAATGGCACCTTCTCCTGACCCACTGCTGTAGCTTTTACTCCCGGCAAGATGGTGTCTTGTCCTCACCAGTTGCTGGGCATGCACACAAGAGCTGCTGCAGCTGCTAACTATTTATATCCAAAATGGTCACCCTCCCTGTTGGCCGGGTGCCACTGTGGGAGTGATAAGGAGAGAAAAACGTCCTTTTTCACTGGGTTAGCAGTCACCTTGTTCTCTCAGGGCTCTGGGCCAGACGCAAAGACAGTGTAGTCTGATAGGCACTCCCTCCAGCTACATCACCAATGGCATGGGCTGCTACAGTCTGATCTCACCTTGTTCTCCAATGCTGGCACTTTCTCTGGCTCTGGGCTGCTGGGGTTGTGTGTTGTGTCCATGCTCATTGCTGCACACCTGCACCTTCCACACAGATCCATGGCATCTCTCTTCCTTCTGCAGAACCTCTACTAAAGTCTTCCCTCCAACTCTCCTCTAATAGTGCACTATTTGTTGTTGCTATTTTCCCTTTTCCTTATTCCACCAAGTTGGAATCCAACCAATCAATAACTTAAAAAAAAATACAGCAATTAGCTCAATTGTGAAGACTGAATTAATCAAAATTATTACTTAATTCTGATGAATGGATACTATGGTGTTAGAGGTGATGTGAGTCACATCCTTATTTTCCAAAGTATGAAGTCAGTGCATATATAAATGAGGAGCAGAGAGGAAACAGAAGTATGACAAAGATGGACAGAAACAGGGAGGCAATAACTCCCCCCCAAAAAAGCTAATAAATAGGAATGGGAGACAGGGAGATAGATGAGACAGATAAAGGTAAGAAAACACTATTATAAACCTTTAGTTAACAGTCTTTAAATTTTTTAAGATAGTTTTGAGACAACTGTATTTGGAGATAATTACACTCACATGCAGTTGTAAGAAATGACACAGAGAAATCCCATGAACCCATTACCCAGTTTCTCTCAGTAACATTTTTTTTTTTTTTAAGATTTATACATTTATTTGAAAGAGTAACACAGAGAGAAAGAGGAGAGGCAGAGAGAGAGAGAGAGGTCTTCCATCCGATGGTTCACTCCCCAATTGGCCACAACAGCCAGAGCTGTGCCAATCTGAAGCCAGAAGCCAAGAGCTTCTTCAGGGCCCCCCACACGGGTGCAGAGGCCCAAGGACTTGGGCCATCTTCCACTGCTTTCCCAGGCCATCGCAGAAAGTTGGATTGGAAGTGGAACAGCCAGGTCTCAAACCGGCACCCATATGAGATGCCTGTGCTTCAGGCCAGGGCATTAACCCACTGTGCCACAGTGACAGCCCCAGTAACAACATCTTGATAGGCAAAGCACAATCATCATCCTGGGCTCACTGTATCAATCCAGGGAAGGACTAACATTTCCATCCCTAGGGATCTCTTCCTGTTATAGCCACAGCCACCTACTTCCCATACCATGCCCTCCCCTGACAACCACCAACTTTACTGTTTCTGCAATTTTGTCATTTCAAGAATGTTCAGTAAATAATTTGTAAACTTTTGAAATTGACTTTGTTCCATTCAGCATAATTCTCAAGACTCATGCAGGTTGTTCCATGTATAAAGATTTGCTCCTTTTTGTTGTTCTGTAGTAGTCCATGGATGTATCACAGTTCATTCAGGTGTTGTACAGCAGGTTAAGCCACCACATGGGATTCCTAACAGAGCAGCAGTTCATATCCCAGCTAATATGCACTTCCAATCAGCTCCCTGCTAATGTGCCTGGGAAGGCAGTGGATGATGGCCAAAGTACTTGGGCCCCTGCCACCCATCTGGGGAGACCAGGATGAAGTTCCTGGCTCCTGGCTTTGGCCTGGGCCTGCAAGTTGGTCAGTGAATCAATCATGGAAGTCTCTCTCCATCACCTGGTCCCTCTGCCCTTCAAATAAATTAATCTCTAAAACAAAATATTCATGTGCAGAACAGCATCTGAGTTCTTTTCAGCCATTAGTTATCACAATAAAACTGCTATAAAAAATTCAGATCCATATTCTCAATGAACATGTTTTCATTTCTCTGGGAGTGCAACTGGTGGACTGCATGAAAGGTGTGTATTTCATGTTTGTGAAGGAACTGCCGAAGCATTCTCCAGAGTGGCTGTACCATTTTACAGTCCCACTAGCAAAGTATGTGTGCTCATTTTCTCTGCATACTCACCAGCATCTGACATCATCACTTTTTATTTCAGCCATCCTGAAAGGCTTACAGCAATGCTTAATTCTGGTTTTACTTTGCATTTCCTCAATGCCTAGTGATACTAAACATCTTTTAATGTACTTATTTGCAATCTGGATGTCCTCTTTGGTAGAATATCTTTGTCTTCTGCCCATTTTCTAACTGGATTGTTTTATGGCTGAGTTTTGAGGATTCTTTGTACATTGTGGATACGAGTCTTTAATTGGATATGTAGCTTGCAATTATTTTCTCCAAGTCTGAAATGGTGTCTTCATTTTTCTTAACACGGCTTTGCAGAGTGAAAGTTGTGAACTTTATAAAATCCATTTTATCAGTTTTCCCATTTATGGATGATACTTTTGGAGTTAAGTCTAGGAATTTCTTAATTCTAGATCTCAGCAATTCTTTGTCTAAAAGTTTTGCCTGATCCATTTTTGGTTAAATATTGTGTAAGACTTGGGTCAAAGCTCATTTTTCAGTCTATGTGTGTCTATTTTCTTCACCATTTGGTAAATGGCTAACTTTCCACCACTGAATTGCTCCTGCATCTTTGAAAAAAGTTATGGAGCCGGCATTGTGGTCTACCAGGTTAAGCCACCACTTCTACTGCTGACATCCTGTATCAGAGTGCCAGTTTGGAGTCCCAGCTGCTCCACTTCTGATCCTTCCTGCTACTGTGCCTGGGAAAGCAACAACAACAACAAAAATCAAGCACTTGGGCCCCTGCCATCCATGTAGGAGACAAGGATCTTCCTTATTCCTGGCTTTGGCCTCACCTACACCTGGCTGTTGCAGCCATTTGGGGAATGAACCAGCAGATGGAAGATTACCTTTTTCTCTTTTAATCTGCTTTTCAACAAACAAATATAGCTTAAAGTTGTACATACTTGTGTGGGTGTGATTTTAGGTTTTGCTCTTTTCCACTGACCTTTGTATCTGCCAATACCAGTCTTGATTACTGTAGCTAAATATCTTGAAATTGACTCCTCCCACTTTATTCTTTTCAAAATTGCATGAAGTATTCATACAATTCATACAATACATGTACATTCATAATAGTTTATCTTTCATAAATTTTACAATCATCTTGTCTATGAATATAAAATTCTTATCAAGAGTTTTGTGCATGCTGTCTATCAATTCTAATAAAAATTTGGGGAGGATCAACATATTTTCTATGCTGAGTGCTCCAATTCATAAACAGTATTTTTCCATTTTTAATCTTTATCAGCACTATGTAATTTTCAGTATGTAAGTCCTACACATTATTAGGTTTACTCCCAAGTATCTTTTTAAAAGTGATTATAAATGGCATTTTTAATTTGTATCCACATTTATTGAAACTACAGGGTTTTTTTTGGGTGTTTTTTGTACAAAGAGCTTTTATCCTAACATAGCATTCAATTATTGGATTTAGGATTTTCAAAAAAATACATAGATATTTCAAACAGTTTGTGGGAAATTAAATTACAAGATAAATTTGTTGTTGTAAAAAATTCTGAAACCCATGCAATTTTTTCACAATACACATTCTCCATGAACTTTTGAATACCTCTTATGCATGAATTTTTAAAAATTTCTGCACAAAAATGAAATCCTTTGAATTCCATTTTTTATGAACTTTCTGAAGCCCCCTCATACTTTCCTATTGCTGTTCTACACAGTCATAATTGGGACCATTTTGTTTTCTTCCTTTCCAAATTGAATACCTTTATTTCCTTTTCTTGTCTTATTACACTGGCTAACACATTCAGCACTATTAAAAGAGACATCCTTGTTCCTGACCTAAGCAATAAGTTTTTACCATTAAGTATGTGGGTTTTTTATGAGGACTCTATCAAGTAGAGAAAATTCTCTATTCCTATTTTGAGTTCTTATCAAGAATGTACACTGGATTTTGTCACATGCTTTGAATCAATTGATAGGACAATGAGATTCTTCCTCTGTGGCTCAACAATGCGGTCAGATTGATTTCAAATACTGAACCATTCAAACAATCCTGGAACAAGCTTCATTTTGTCATGATTTATCATTCTTTTTTATGCACTGCTGTTCGATTTGCTCATGTTTTGTTCAAGATTTTCCTATAAATACTTAAGGGATATTAGTCTGTAGTTTTCTTTGCATTATCTTTCAGAGTAATACTAGCTTCATAAAATAAATTGAGAAGCATTCCCTTGTCCTATTTTCTGGAAAAGACTACAGAATTGTTATTCATTCTCCTTTAGTAACAATTCTTCAGTGAAATCATCTGGGCTAAAGGTTTCCTTTTTAGGATTTTTCAAATTATGGGTCTAATTTTCTTAATAGCTATATGCCTATTTGAATAATCTCTTTTATATTGGGTAAGTTATAGTAGTTCAAGCAATTGTCAGTTTCATCAGTTATTAAAATCATGTATTCAATTATTATCCTTTTGATGTCCAGTTTGTAGTGATAGCTTCTTTCCCCAAACTGGTAATATGCATCTTTCTGTCAGTCTTGCTGCTTAGTTTGCCAAAGAACTAGCTCTTTCATTGTTTTTCTGTTTCAGGTTTACTGATCTCAGCTCTCTGTATTTCCTTCTTTTTGCTTGCTTTCTATTTATTTCACTCTTCTTTTTAGGGGGCTGGAAGTGGGAGTTTTGAGTATTGATTTGAGGGTTTTCCTCTTTTCTAATTAATTCATTAATTAATTAGAGATGCAATGAGAAAAAGACAAAGAGCTCCCATCCCCAAGTTCACTCTCTGAATGACCCAGACCAGGCCAGGCTGAAGCAGAGGGTAAGGAACTCAATCCAGGGCTCCCACATGGCTGTGATCTAGCTTAGCTACTTCAGTCATCACAGGGTGCACATTAGTAGGAAGCTGAAATTGAGAGGGAACCCAGGTAATCCAACATAGGACCCAAGCATCCCAACCAGCAGCTTAACCACTAGGCCAAATGCCTGCCTGGTCTTTAATTATTTTCTAAGGTTTGCATTTAATGCTATAAATTTAGCCTAATTTAGCATTGCTTTAGCCATATCTCACAAACATTGGCATCCCTTATTTTCACTTTCATTCAATTCAGCTTTTCAAACTTCCCATGAGACATCCTCTTTGATGCACAGATTGTTTTGAAGTGTGCTCTTAGTTTCAACTGTTTGGAGATTTTTTCCTGCTATCTATGTTACTGATGCCCACATCTATTACATGTTGTCAGAGAATATTCTGTATAACTCCAGTATAATTCCATATAATTCTAGTTCTTATAAATGTGCTTTGCTTTACAGCCCATAATAGAATTTGGTAGTCTATGTTGTTAACACTTGAAAAATACATGTATTTTGCTGTTCCTGAATACTTTATCCCATAAACGTCATTTAAATCTTACTGGCTAATGATAATATTGAATTCTTTTAAATAACTGATGATCTTATGTTTAGCTGTTCCTAGATCGAGAGGTGTGGTAGTCCCCAACTATAGTTGTGAACATATTCCTCCATTCACTTCTTTTTTTGTAGCTCGGGGGGTACATACACATCCATGATTACATTTCCTTAATGGACTATCCCTTTTATCATCATATAATTCCCCTATGTTGCTTCTTTTTGCTCTATCTTATCTGCTTTCCTTTAATAGGTAATGTTTACCTAACATACATTTTTTTTCTGCCTTCATATGTTTGAAGTGAGTTTCTCGTAGAGAACACACAGTTGGGTCATGTTTCTTAATCTATTCTGCCAATATCTGTTTTTGTATTTTCTGTTTCTCTTTCTCTGCATTATTCTGAGCCACCTGAATATGTTTTAGAGTTCCCCTGTACCTATAGTACTCTCTGTAGAGCTTTTTTAGTAGTTGTACTAGGTATTACATTACTTATACATACCTTGCTGCAGCCTACCACTGTCATTTTACCAATTTGAATGAAATATAGAAAACTTACAATCCTATACATCTCTTTATGCTTCCCTGTTCATAATGTCTTAAGTACTTCCTCGAGATAAATTCAGAACTACCTTAGGCAGTATTATAATTTCTTCTTCAATTAAACAAGAAGTTAGAAATCTCAGGAGAGCATATTTACCCATATTTTTGCTTACCATGTTTTTTCTTTCTTCTCAATGTTCCAAAATTTTCTTTCTTCATCATTTTCTGCTGTTCAGAAAACTTCCTTTAACCATTTTTTCTTTTTTTTTGGAAAGACAGATTCACAGAGAGAATGGGAGACAGATCTTCCATTCGTTGGTTTAGTCCCTCCCCAAATGGGTGTAATAGCCATTGTTGGGCCAGGCCAAAGCAAGGAGCCTGAACTCCATCTGTAACTCCCACAAGGATAGCAGGAGCCCACGTACTTGGGCCATATTCTAATACTTTACCAGGTGTGTTAGCAAGAAACTGAATCACAAGTGGAGCAGCTGAGACTACAACTGGAGCTCCTATGGGATGCTACATCATAGGTGGTGGCTTACACTGCTGTGCCACAATGCTGATGCCCCTTCTTTAACCATTCTTTAGGGTAGGTTTTCTAGCAACACATCCTTTGGTCTGCCTGAACATATCCTGTCCATCTGTCTGAGATCAAATGGTGGTCCAACAGGAAAACATCAGAATGCAGATATGGATTCTACCCCAAAAGCAGGGCCCAAACTAACAGAACATAAAGGCTGGTGGGAACGGGCTCTGCAATTTATCAGTGAGGCAGTGGGGTAAGGAAGGTTTGCAGGAGATAAGAACATCCTACCTTTTGAGACTGCCATTTGTGGGAGAGTTGTATGTAATAATAGAACACAAAGAATCAAGGCTCAAGAGTGGAGGGCAGAGAGATGAAGAATACACACAACTGCCCTTCCTTCTGAAGCACTCCACAAAGAATTGGTTTTGTTTGTTTTCTTCAACTGAACGTCAACCTAATACCCTCTTCAAGTTCTAGCCTAAAATACTGTTAACCTCAGGTTAGCAAACAGGTGAGAACAAGTTTCTTGTCTGATAAACATCTTGGGACCTCGTGTCAGTCATATCAGAAAGAAAATATTGGTGTGGCTGTGCTACTGACAAGCCTTTGAGACAGAATCCCCTTACTTGATGCTCCCTCTCCCCTGCCTCCACTGCCCACTTTGATCCTCATTATACAGAAGCAGCTGGGAGAAAAAAATAGCTTTTTAAAATCCTTACATGGGCAACTATAGGGTCTCTAATTCTCAATTTCTATTTCTCTGTTAAGCATCATAAGCCCCTAAACCCTACCTCTTCTCCAATCACCATAGCTCCACACCCTCCTTTTAGAAATGAGAAAAAAAAACAGGGAATGTTATTCCAGGGTCACATCTGAAATACCATTAATTCTTCCCATTTTAGTGGCCACAGGAGTGAAGGCAATGAAGGAAAATGCTGACCTCAAGTTGAGAATTCTCTACGTGATGAGGAACTCTTTCCAGATCCAAGACATCCACAAGCTTAAGAAAAAGAATGAGCACATAATGATTTAGTTGGCTTTCTCTTTTAATCAAAAACATACTTTGTTACAGAGTTCTCAAGAAAGGTTCAACTATTTTTTAGCCACAGACTTCAACCAGGCAAAAGTATACAGAAAGCCACAAAGGAACTACGGGAGCTTCAGCTGACCAGTTTTCCCAAAAGCAGAAGCTAACAAGTGGCTCTTCTCTGGGTTTTGGCATAGCTGCATTCCTCTGACTTCAGAAGAGGAGACGGAGTTGGAAAACACTACCACCAAATCTGTCCCCACCACCTCAGTCACTTCTTCCAAACTGGACTCTGCAGCCCACCAGGTTTTCATCATCTAGAGCCATTCAGACTTTTCCCTTAAATCACATGTCTAATGCATTGAACAGAAGCCAGTATTTGGAGGAAGTCTGCCAACTCTGTGTTTAGCCTTTTTAACCAATCCAAGCCCATGAGTCCTTCTATCAGTGACAAGCAGCCTCAGCAACAGCAGCTGGTTTCATTCCTTCCTCTCCAGCTTCCACAGAGCTGGCCTCTACCAGGACTCCCCAGTCCCCACCCCACCCTTCCCCTTAAGAAGGTTCCCCAGGTCCTTGAAAAAGCCAAGTCCACTGATTCTACTCATCCAAGGACAGGCTGGAAGACAATTCTGAAAGGAATGATCCAGCCAGAAGTTATCTAATCAAAAGAGCCAAAAATAAAGTGAGTAATCATACACTGGTATTGTTTTCTTGAGTCATATACAAGTAAACCATTTTAATTGATGCAGTTCAGAACAATCTCCCTGTTTTGAGCACACATGAGTTAAGAAACCAAAGACTCAAAATAATGATCTCTAATATCATTAGGCATTGATAATAGGTTTTCCATCCATTTTAGTTGAAAAACAAAAACAAAAAATTGCCAGCACACAGCACTTAAGAGGATGGTGTCACATATGCCAATGTGAAAGCTGGAATGTCATGACTCAAAACCTTTAAAAACTTTGAACAGAGATGATGGAAAAAGTAAATGAAGGCTTTCCCCACCCCTCTTCTCAGATTTTTGTTTTGTGTAAAGTGTTTATTGCAGTCCCTATGGTGTGCTGGCCTTTGGTTAAAATTAAGTCATAAGGTCATATTATGTAACTTCTTGTCCATCGGAGAACAGTAATAAAATATCAAGCCTAGTCTCATTTAAAATAACACAGAAATAAGAAAAAAGCCCCCTCCAACAGCAGAGCAAAGGTAAGGAAGAAACCCAAACTGCTGTGAGGTAGGCAAGGTCACTTGGAATTCAGAGCTGGAAGAACAAATCTAGTCCAACTCCCCTCATTTTACAGATGAGGCAACTGAGGCCCAGAGACAGTGAATGACTTGCCCAAGGTCACACATCAAATTAGTGGCAGAGCAACTGTCTGGTCTAACCCAGAGCCTTTAATCAGATCCAGAATACTGGCTCTAGAGCTAGTGTGAGAGCATCCTAAATAAATTGTGTGAAAACCATCCACATCAATGGAGAGAAATGATTGTCTTCACCGAATGTCTTCAGTCCTTCCCACATTTAAGAAAAGGTAAAGAGCTTCACTCATCCATTCAAGTCTGATGTGAAAATCCCTGAAAACATCAGCAGTAACTTTAGCTATTCCTTGGGGCAGGATATCAGACCCTCAATTCCCATAAAGGCACCTAAAGGTCAAAGTATCTATAGAGGATGAAGGCCAGAAGATGCAGCTGAAAAGGGGACACCAAAACGAAACAAAAATGGCTCTTCCATTTCCCAAGGTTTGTTCTGTGTTTCTGTGTGTTGTGTGTGTGTTTGCTGGTGTCCTTTAGGCTACTGATGCTAATGTAGGAACCCCTGCAACACCAGTTTCTGTATTATCAGCACTGAAGTGGAGGCAATGCAACCTTTCCAAGCCTTGCTCTAAAGTGGAAAAATAGGAATATGACTTACTTCTCTTTGCCTCAACTACCTGAAATCCAGCAAGAACCAGGAAACATTCCATGCAATGTTGAATGCCAGTACACTGAAGTCCTTTTCAATACTTTATAGAAAAGCATTTGGGTCCTGCACCACAGCTTGTACTGTGTTTTTAGAAAAGGTTCTAGTAAGTTTGGTTATCTGGTTTCCTTGCCCAAGTAGAAATAGAAAAGTAAGAAGAGAATACTAAAGAAAAGGAAAACGTGATGGAGCAGCTGCTGAGAAGGAAAAAGTTCAGGGGCAGAAAAGGAGTTAAAAAGACTAAAAATTCGACCAGCGCTGTGGTTCACTTGGCTAATCCTCCGGGTTCTAGTCGCGGTTGGGGCGCCGGATTCTGTCCTGGTTGCTCCTGTTCCAGTCCAGCTCTCTGCTGTGGTCTGGGAAGGCAGTGGAGGAGGGCCCAGGTGCTTGGGCCCTGCACCCGCATGGGAGACCAGGAGGAAGCACTTGGCTCCTGGCTTCGGATCAGCGCAGTGAGCCGGCCATAGCAGCCATTTGGGGGGTGAACCAACGAAAAAAAAAGGGAAGATCTTTCTCTAACTCTGCCTGTCAAAAAAAAAAAAAAAAAAAAAAAAAAAAAACTAAAAATTCAAAGCCACAGCAGTCTGACATACTCAAAAGACAAAACAGTCCTGCCTGTCTTAGAAGCCCCTGAAGTCCACACAACCAGCTAAGCACAAAAAAAAAAAAAAAAAAAAAAAAACAAAAAAAAAAAAAACAGCAAATCCAGGTATACAAATTAAGTAACTCAATCAAAAATGGCTGGAAAAAAGTTTTACCGCTTAAATAAGGCAAGTTTTGATTATGTGTAAATTTTTAATCCACCTTGACGCCAGATAAAACAAGATAAACCACTTAACAGCACTGAAACCAAAGCTAGGAATAAGGCCGCTGACTTTTTACTTCCTTCCTGGTATATTAGAACAAAAATTATCTATTCAACCAGGGGAAAAATGGTAGAGACTGCAAATGTTCTCATAGCTTATTTCCCAGATTCTTGCCAAGGAGGATTTAGTCATATGCAATGAAACAGGTTCTGCCTTTAGGGGAGAAAGAAGCATTTCTTCCCAGTTATCTGTTAGTCTCGGGCAAACTCCACCTCTGAAAAAGTTAACAGACTTTATATGCAATATGCTTTCATACACTCAGTACCTCGGTAACCTAAATTCACTATTATCCCCATCCGCTATCATTGAATACAATGACAATGATAAAGAGAACTACAGAAATGATCAACGTAAAGAATTCGGCCTCTCTCAGAAGAAAAAATTGCTTCTTCCAAAGGCTTTCAAAAAAAGTCTGAACTAACCTGACTTGGCATCAAATCATTAGAGAGCAACTGACGGTCAGTGCCCATCAAAACAGAGCAGAAACATTTCACTTTCTAGTCTTCAGCCTCCACGGATACTTAAAGACCATGTAAAATTTTTCTTTCCCAGATGGCCACAGTCAAAAAGATACCTGCAATTACTTTCCTGCAATTAGCAATAAACTTAAAATTGGATGATTTCTCATCTAGAAGAAAGGACATTTTAAACTTCGATATATAACACAGTTAAGATGTGTTGTTTACCTGGATGTTTCAAGAATGGTTAACCTTAAGCTGGATCATCAAACCTATTAACTTGTACTTTTCGCAGGAGGAATGGGACAGGGGACCTATTCAATGTCTAGGGCATTATAAAGGAGCTATGTTTCTGGAAAAACAAGACTGAATGGCAGTGATTATCATTATCTCTGTATACCAGGGCAGCAAACTATAAAAAACAAGATAAATTATATCCCAAAAAAGAATCACTCCCTGGAAAATAAAGGCAATACCATTAAGGATTCCCTTTGATAATACACTTCATGAAAGGCACCGGCAAAAGTGGAATGGGTCTCATACTGGCTGTACTTGATTCCCCTCTCGTTCCGCTTTCACTGAAATTCAACATTCAGAGAGTCTTTGAGATATGAATTAAAGAAAACCTACCCAGAACCATATCCTGACAATAATCAATTTCTGAGAACTGTGGAAACTATTTTATCCTCAAAGCACACAAAAAATTTTAAACCTGGGGAAACTTTTTTTGTCTTATCAAAGGTGACCACATCTAAGAAATAGAAACACAGTTTAATAACCAAGCTGTGAGAAACAGCTGATCATAACATGGGTGTTTTCTCAAAAGCTCATGCCTCAATCTAGGTAATATAACAACTAATAACTAGAAAAACTTCTATATTTTATGGCTCTTAGTAGAAAGAAACCAAGACTGGTGGTTTGGCTATAAAGAGATATTTCTTAGCAAATACTTTCTATATACTTCCAGCAGGTGAATAAACATGAAAACCTTCCTTAAAGTAGAAAAGGAGGTAATGGATGGTACCATTGCATGGTTAGGGTTCTAATCAAATAATCTGGATTCTTAAAATTCTCATTATAAGACTCTCTCCTCTCATTCCTATTTTTCTTTCACAGTAAAACAGGCCTAAAGATAAAAATTTCTAAAGAAGGTATCTTTTTATACTTCTGTCAACAAAACTTAAATCATTTAACTTTTACAGATGAAAATTAGGTCTTCACTGAAAGTACTTGAGTATTCAAAAGTACAAATGAGTTGGTAGAGAAGTTATTTAAAAAACAGAAGATGCGTAGCCTGGATCAGAATTTATGTTTCAATCACAGCAATAAGCAAACTCAGTGGCAGAACTACAGGATGGCCCTATAAAGGAGACCTTCTAAGCAAGGCAGAAAAAGCTTTGTTCATGTCAGCTGTTATAAAAAGGACTATTACGCATAAGTGCTTCTATGGCTCAAATCTGTAACACACTTTAGTCGTTGTAAGTTTACAAGGACCCTTCACAAACAAAAAATCATCTGAAAGATAATCCTTGATATATTTCACAATATTTATCGCGTAGACCTTCTTTTACATAGACAACTAGGCTTATTTTTGCTACAGCAAAATAAAAATTCAAAAAATAACCAACTCTACATGTAATATACAATATCCATGGGAAAGTCCTGGTAGAGTGTGAGAGAAAAACCAGAGCTGCCCAATAGAACTGGCTGTTGCCTGCCATTTAGTAGAAGGTGTCTTGCCACTGAGATTGGACTCAAAAGTGCAAAAGAAAAAAATTTTAAAAATCAAACCTAGAATTCAACTTTGTATGTCGAGATTCAGTTTTATTTATGCTACTAGCTAGGTAAAAAGCATACATATTGTGTCTGTGGTACAGTCAATACATCTGCAACTTTTCTACTTAAATTCTCTATACAAAGTCACTGCCAATTGATATGATCATTGATGGCAAAGGGCTTAGAATAACCAAAAGGTATAAAAAAGTTTGCAGTCTTGCCCCAAGATACAAAAACTGAATTTTAAACAATATCATAACATACATGATTTAAACAGTATATGAAAAAAAAGTCACACATCAAATCAAGTACAAAAATATCCAAACTACCTAGTATGAACTGTATGTAATGTCTCCATTATTCTGCACAGTATTTAACACAGAATTTACCAGTTTCCAAAATATTCATTTAGATTAAGCACTGTCACCTTTGCAGAACAGTGAAATACTATGTTGAGTGACACTGCTTTTAGTGTTTTTAAAAATACAAAACTTTTCCCTATGAATTAATGAAGGAAAAGAAATTCCTCTTCTAGGCCAAAGTAGCCAACCTTGTGCCTAGTATATAGACGAACATACCTACTGCTTAATAGGGGAAAAGTATACTCCCTGATAGTCATCCAATAGGGATAACAAATGTAATTTTAAATGACATTTTTGTCTAGTAATTTTAAAGAATTCTTAATACACACTCAGATTAGTGTTTTGCCTTGTCAAAAGAAAATTGAGTTGCAAGACAATCTGAATTGAAATCACCTCACTAGTTTAACTTGCAAAAAATATTTTGGATAAAAGGTTATAATACATTACTATTTTATTTGTTAAATACAGAGTAAAGTTGCTCTTGGTAAAATTAACTCACCCACATGGCACAATATTTTGGAGTAAAGTTTGTCCAACAATAACAATTTGCACACAAAATAACATAGGTGAATTAACTTTGAGCACTTCTCTGCCTTTAAAATCAGCAGTATTGAATTTATTCTGTAGAATAACACACACATCAATGTTCTGCATATAAAAGGCTCTAAGACATTTTAAAGGGCTAAATTTTCCAGCATTGGAATGACTCTTTCATACACAACTGGTAAAGATTTAGTAAGAATGCGTTTTTCCTGATCTTCAAGCTCTGAGCCATGCCTGAAAAGTTCTAAATAGGAAAAAAAATTGTTTTAATCCAGTTTCTGTCTGCTAGGAGCAAGGCAGCAAACACATTTTTCAACCCTTTATGAAAAGATAAAGCAGAACAAAAGTGAAATATATCTTCAGATAATAAACAGGATTGCATTTTATAGTCCACCATCCTGACAATGTTAGGGCCCTGACAGTAAAAGACCTCAGTCTAAGGGCTGTGGGTCTGCAATGGGCATGGTGTGAAGTACTTCATCCAGGAGCTGGAGAGCCCTGTGCAAGTGAATCTCAATCCAGCAAGGCGTTTCTTTGATACTTTGTCGTGGGTAATCCGGTCCCCAGCCTTTCACAAAACTCATCCTGAGTATGCATAAACGACGAAGGTCATCAACACCGATTCCAGCAGCAGCTGACAGACCTAACGGAAAAGATTTAGAAGATGTCAGAGAAACGGGGCGACTTCTTCCCATCCTCCCTACATTCTTATAAATAAAGTGACCAGCTTTCTTTACTTCATTCTCAGCATATAACTTCTTTGTCAAAGAGCTAAGAAATAACTGTGGGTCTAAATTTTATCAACAGAGACTGAAGTCTTTTGGTTAAGGTAAGTTTATATTCCACATGTATCTTCTAGCTACCATCAACTACAAAGTAAATTACCACAATCCACCAACACCCCACCGATTATTCTCTTTAGAAGTGGAGGTGAAGGGATAACAAACTGGTTTTTAAGAGGTACTGCATGTCCACAGATTGGCTCTAACAACCTTATTGTCTGTCCGCCTAAACAGCCTAGTTCCGAGTACATTATGACTAATAAGACAATCTTCCTGGTTCTACTAAGACTTCTTACATGACCCAACTGATGTCTGTCTCTTAATTCTGTAGTACAATAAAGATATACACAATCATTCAATGGGGGGAGGCGGAGATGAGAGTAAGTGAAAATAAGAAATTCAATAATAGTTATGGATTTTTTAGTAAAAGCATGTTCAGCAAAACTAGTAAATTAATGGCTTGATGCCCAAATTTTTTAAAAAATCAAATTCTCTAAATGGATATGCCTTATCTACCTCTAAATTGTAAACTCCTGAACATTAAGTCACCATAAAGACTCTGCACCTAGTTTTCACATACAATCATAAAATCAATTTTCATTCATCAATATTACAATGAAACTAATGGGAGGAATTTGCATGTACTGTAGAGAAACCTGCAGGGCCACTGCAGTTTTCTTAGCCAGTGTGATTTGCTTACCACACTGAAGAGGTTAAGAACAGGGGTTGAATGAATCACTAGTTATGCCTTCAGACGTGGAAGATGGGTGCCACGTGTTTCCATCATAAAAGTCTATAGTCAGGAGTTTAACTCTGCAGTAAAAAATTCCCCATCAGTGTGAAACCTGGCACACAGTTCAATTTAACCCTAAAATTAAAAAAAAGTCTACACGTTATCAAAATACCACCCTCACTTAGTTTTCTCTCCATGCTTTCCACACTTTAAAAAAACAAATGGAGAGGTGTCCAATTCTGAAACCTAAATATGCTTTCATTACTAGAATAAAGTCAAGCACTTCAATGAATATAATCCCACCCTGCTGGTGAGGCAGGAATCATAATAAGCATCAACAAAAAAAAAAAAAAGGGAGACATAACAATGTACCATAATAACCCCCTTTTTCCTTTATCCCATACTCCCTTTCTGACACAAAAAGAATGCTAACAGGATTGTAGGCAAAGGGCAACTATTATAGGAAGAACAACTTTTACAAAAAAATGTTTTTTCCAACTGTTATTCTAGTAAAAAGAATTTTAACTCTGTTATTGCTTAAAGTAACAAATCAATTGAGTGAATTAAAATGAAATACCAACTATTACATTCTAACACAAATCAAAAGCATACTTACTGATAGCTGGAGCTATTCCACCTACTGATCCTGGGCCAGGGATGTTTCCTGCCACAGCTGCTGCCTGGGCAGCTGCTGCAGCTTGTGCAGTGGCTGCTTGCTGCTGCATCTGTCGATGACACTGACGTAAATCAAAGACCTGTTTAAAAAAAAAAAAAGTTAAGTTTAATGTTATGAGTCCATCAGAAAATTCCATATATCAAAAACCAATGTACAATGTATTTAAAACTTAAAGTTGCATTTTACTCTCACAAGAATTAAAATTGTTAATTTTCATATGGATTGTAACTGATATAAAACTACTTAGGAAAGGTGGCTTGGAGCTCACCAAGAGGTGTACTTCATTATTAGGATGACTTTCACTGTCACATGCCTCTGTGTCCTTTATCAGGTTCAGCGTGGGCCAGTTGGCATCCTTGTGAAAACCCACTGTGTAAATGAACAGTAGAGAAGTCACCTCACCCTTGAAAACCAAATTGTTAAGTTGCTTTAGACTGGAGTCATGTGGCCAACAGCTAAACATTCTTTACCATTCTTTTAGTTGGAAGAGTGTGACAAATGGCATTGTTGCTATATAAGAAAATATCTACAATTTTAGAGACTTGTACTTTAGTGCACAGGGGAAAAATAACATAGTATCCAGGACTTGCTTTAAAATAAGAAGCAAAGTGAAAAATGGGTACATCAAATAGAAAATCTTAGTAACTATCTGATTTGAGTGAGGGGTACATGGGATTTCATTAAACTAGTTTCTCTCTACTTTGCTATATGTTTGAAAATGTTCACACTTCTTAAAGAAAAGTAAACTATCAACAATTACTATGTTTTTAGCCTCCCCCATGGCATTTTTCTTTCAGGATGAGTTAAGAAGGCATTTTTAAGTAATTCTAGTATTCTCTATCAACCTAGCCAAGGACTGGTACAGTAATGAAGAGGTTGCCACTTTTACCTTTATCTTCATGAAAGTACTGGATTTTTCTTTGAATAAGCAACAAATTATGCATAATAATTCACATCACATTTTTATCTGGGAAAAAAAAACATCATCCTAGAATAATATATTGCTTATATTTGATTCTTTTTTTTTTTTTTTTTTTTTTTTTATAAAGACCATTAGGGGCAGGCATTTGGTGCAGCAGTTAAGACACTGGTTGGGACACATGTGTCCCATGTTGCAGTGCTCCAGTTTAAGTACCGGCTCCACTCAGAGATTCTAACTCCCTGTTAATGTACACCATGGAAGGCAGCAAGTGATAATGGCTCAAGTAGTTGAGTCCCCACCACCAATATTTAGGAGGCTCAGATAAAGTTCCTGGCTCCAAGGCCTCTGGGGGATAAGACAGCAGATAAGAACTTTCCTCCATCTCGCACATTCTCTCAAATAAATAAAATAAATTTTCAAAAAAAGATTTATCTATTTACTTGAGAGGCCGAGTTACAGAGAAAGGGAGAGGCAGAGAGACAGTCTTCCAACCACTGGTTCACTCCCTAAATGGTCTCAAAGCTAAAGCTGAGTCCATCCAAAGCCAGGAGCCAGGAGCTTCACCCAGGTCTCCAACATGGTGCAAGGGCCCAAGCACTTGGGCCATCTTCCACTTCCTGCTTTCCCAGGCCATAGCGGAGAGCTGAATTGGAAGAGGAGCAGCTGAAACACAAACCAGCACCCATTTGGGATGCCTACACCGCAGGCAGAGGCTTAACCTACTATACCACAGCACCAACCCTAAAATACATAAATTCTTTTAAAAAATTAATTTGTTAAAACATTGGATGATTACACAGGAAGAGAAGTCATGCTGTAGGAAAGGAGAACAACAGAATGTAGAAGACTGCTCAATGTCACTGTTTCCTAAATCATTTTAATTTCTGAACCATGTGGCTAGATTCCCTATTCAAAAAGTAAACTAATGTGAAAAAAAACTCCTAGTGTCCAAATAATCTAAACAGCAGCAAGTGTAATTATCACTGAAAATAAATTAAAGATCACATAACTTCCTACTTGATGATACACAACAGGTTTGGAATACAAACCATGAATTTTTAGATGCTTGAAAAAAATTCTGATTATCTCCAACCACAAAAACTTAAAGCAATAATAAACTTTCTCCAAAAGGAAATCACTTCTCAGTGCCCATCTTCTCAAAAAGTGCTTCCAGATTAGCACTAATGAATGAACGAAACTTAATACTACCCTATTCATTGAAGAGATAATTTTATATTGCCTGGTCAATTTATTAAGTCCTAAAAGCGTTCAGGACAGAAAGAATGACAAAGTCAGATTCTGAACATCAGAAATCCCACAATGATCAGAAAAGAAATCACTACTTTCTAAAGAACTTGTTACAGTTGATGAATCTACACTGACACGTAATTATCATCCGAAGTCCAGTTTGCTTTAGGGTTCATTCCTGGTGCTGTGTAGTCCAGGGGTCTGGACCACGTATGGTATGTGTTATATCACACAGAACAGTTTCACTGCCCTAGAAATCCCATGTCTGCCTATTCATCATCCACTTCCCCACCATCCTCGGGCGCCTACCCATCGTACAATCTCCGAAGTTTTGTCTTTTCCAGAATATATAGTATGTGTACAGTACGTATCCTTTCAGGCTAACTGCTTTCACTTAGCTATATGCATTTTAAGTCTCCTTCACGTCTTTTCATGGCTTGATAGCTCACTTCTTTCTAGTGATGAATAATATTCCAATGTCTGATGTACCACAGTTTACATCCATTCACCTACTGAAGGATATCTTGGTTGCTCTTGGGTTTTGGCAATGATGAATAAAGCTGCTATACACATCTGCATGCAGGCTTTCTTGTGGATAAAGTTTTCAATTCATTTGGGTAAACATCAAGAAATTTGACTGCGGGATCACATGCTAAAGAGTACACTTAGTTTTTTTGTTAGTAGATGATAAACTATCCACCAAAATAACTCTATCATTTTGCATTCTCACCAGCAATGAAATCCTCATTTCATTTTAGCCATTCTAATACATGTGTAGTAGGCACCTTACTTTAGTTTTAATGTACAATCCACAAATGACATAATATGTTGAATATCTTTTTAGATGCTTACTTGCCATCTGTGTATCTTCTTCAGTAAGGTGTCTGTTCTGGTCTTTAACCCATGTTTTTTAAAATTAGATTGATCCATTGCTTATTTTTGGGTTTTAGTAGTTCTTTGAATAGTCTGGATAAATTTTTTTATCAAATGTGTCATTTGCAAATATTCCCTCCCAGTCTATGGCTTATCACATTCTTTTGACACTGTCTTTCACAGAGAATATTTAAATGTTCAGTCATATCGTATATAAAAGTCAGCTCCAAGGTCACCTAGGTTTTTTCTATTCTTCTAGGCATTTTTATAATTTTATGTTTTATATCTTAGGTCCATACAGCTACTTTAAAAAAAATTATCAGATTTATGTACACATGGAATCTTATTATCTGGGAGTAGGGAATAAAACACTTCACAAATCTCCAAGGTTCAAATATGCTCTCAACATTAACATTCCTCCCCTTCCACCATGAGTCACTAAAATAAACCAAATAATCGTCACACATAAGCTGCCTAGAATATTTGTAATTACCTGCAATTAGTATTGTTTGAGCCTGAATCAATGCTAACATCAGCACAGATAACCATGAAGCTGAGAATTTATGAGGTATCAGCAGATGTAGTGATTGCTCAGGCACCTCAGCAAATCTTTCTTCCACAATAAATTATTTATGGATTATAACACTGACCAAAAGACTTAAATTTATTCAGTTAGGCCTATACCACTAACTGAAACTTGGGCTGCCTCCTAACTTCATATCCTAACCGATCCTTTGTACTACAACAGATTTCATCTATTGTTCTGGATAGTAAAAATCAAGGCTATTATTAAAATGGTACCATCTCCCTTCAGGATTTGACTAAGTTGCTAAAAATGACAATTCAAAATAACCAAAAGCTTTAAATTTAATCTTTTTGGCTGGCTCAAATTCAAAACATTGTTGATCACCATGCCTCAGTTAATCGACTTAACTGTTAATTTATTTAACTATGTTTCCTGTGGTTACTTTCTTCTTCTTCTTCATTTATTTATTATTTTATTTTTTGACAGGCAGAGTTAGACAGTGAGACAAAGAGACAGAAAGAGAGAAAGGTCTTCCTTTTTCCATTGGTTCACCCCCCAAAGTGGCCACTACGGCTGGCAGGTTGCAGCCTGCACGCTGCACCGATCCAAAGCCAGGAGCCAGGTGCTTCCTCCTCCTGGTCTCCCATGCGGGTGCAGGGCTCAAACACCTGGGCCATCCTCCATTGCACTCCCGGGGCCACAGCAGAGAGCTGGACTGGAAGAGGGGCAACCGGGACAGAATCCGGCGCCCAAACTGGGACTAGAATCCGGGGTGCCAGTGCCGCAGGCGGAGGATAAGCCTAGTGAGCTGCAGTGCCGGCCCTCCTGTGGTTACTTTCATATGTGTTTATTACAAACCTATTACTTAACATAGTTGAGTATCTATAAAGATCACTGCCAGCATCTTCAGGATGTTGTCTTTCAAATGGGAGTAACATTTTCGCATTTTCCTTCACAAAGCTTAATTATAATACTGTATCAGTTTGAATAACACTAGGAAAAAGTAATTCAGAAGGAGAAATAGATGATGTTGGTTTTGGGGAGCACCTGAACATAAGATTATATTAAGGACTTGCTAAGTTCCTGACCTAAAGGTAAGGATCACAGTATGTGTTAACCAGGAATAAACTTTAATTTTAACAGGGTATATAAAACCCTTCAACCTGGCCCACCTGTGTTTTAGAGGCATCCTCTGCCCCATTCCCCTAATAAGTGTATGTACAAAAACAAACCTGACCCAGTATTATCTGGGAAATGCAAATCAAAACCACAGTGAAATTCTACTGCATACCCACTAGGATGGCTAAAATCATAAAGACAATTTCAAGTGTTGAGCATGTACAGAAATTACATCTCTCACACACTGTTAGTAGGAATGGAAAATGGAAAACAGTCTAGCAGTTCCTCAAAAAGTTAACACATGAGAGTTACCTCATGATCCAATAATTCCACTCTTAGGGACATATCAGGAGACATGAAAACATATAACTACATGAATACTTGCAAATAACTGTTCACAGCAGTTATTCCTAACAGAAAAAAATGGAAAACTGGAGGTTGGTGTTTAGCATAGCAGTTGAGGTGCCACTTGGGACTGTATCCCACTTCACAGTGCCTGGGTTCAAATATCAGCTCTGCTCTCAATTCCAGCTTTGTCTTTTTTAGAACATTTTTAAATTTATTCTTTATTTTCATTTTATTTATATGTAAAGACACACAGGCAGACAAATATCTTCCACGGGCTGCAATAGTTGCGGCTGGGCCAGGTGGAAGCCAGAAGCCTGAGAACTCAATCTGGGTCTCCCACACAGGTGACAGGAAGGGACCCAAGTACCTGAGCTAGTGCCTGCTGCCTCCTAGGGTGTGCATTAGCAGGAAGCTGGAATCAAAGAGGAGCCAGGACTCAAATCCATGCACTCAGATATGGGATATCAGCACCCCAAACAGTATTTTGACTGCTGCATCATACTCTTAACCCTTAAAATTCTAGCTTCTTTGCTTGTAAAATGCAGTTATAGCTCTAGTTTTTCTCATTCTAATTAAAAAGGGGAAAATGTATGCATGTGTATTTTCAACGTGTGGGCACTACTTCTAGGGGTTTATGACATCTGTCGACAACTCATCCCAGTAATTTCATCACTGGTGAGAATTTATCTAGCAACCTAAATAGTAATCTACATATATCTTTACTTATTGCTGCCAAAAAAATTAACAAAAATGTGAATGATAAATTTAAGTATATTTGCATCTTTCTTTTTCGGATAATAAGACTCTTTGGCAGATTAATAATCTTGGTAAACAGAAATCATCCTTTTAAAACTTAATCAACTACTAAAACAAAATCACATGTTCTAAAAATTCCAAATACCTTGTCCCATAAGATATTTATCTGTTGCTCAGGGCAAAAGTATGACTCACTATAAAATTCTGTCCATCATGATTTGTATTAAGTGATAGACAATCTCACAATGTGGGGGCTTTCCAAAGGCCACTTGTGGGGCTGGCGCTGTGGTACAGCACGTTAAAGCCCTGGCAGGCAGCACCGGCACCCCATAAGTGCACTGGTTTGTATCTTGGCTGCTCCACTTCCGATCCAGTTCCATACTAATACACCTGGGAAAACGCGGAGGATGGCCTAAGAGCTTGGGCCCCTGTACCCACATGGGAGACCCTGAAGAAGCTCCTGGTTCATGGCTTCGGCCTGGACCAGCCCCAGTCACTGCAGTCATTTGGAGAGTGAACCAGCAGATGGAAGACCTCTCGCTCTCTGTCTCTATCTCTCTAACTCTGCCTTTACAATAAATAAATCTTTTAAAAAATTTTTAAAATTTAAAAAAGACCATTTGTACCAAGAGAGCTGTTAGATTTGACAATCAAAAACTTAATTATGCAAGATTCCATATTATTTAAGCAATTTCAATTGCTTGAAATAATACTCCATATCCGTAAGTTCATAAATACTATCTGGCATATAGTCTATATTCATTGTAATTCCCTGCCCAGTCACTTAAAACTACACAAATAATGCATAAACTTCTCAATCAGGATGGATGGACTGGGTTTACATAATCACCTTCTCTCTTTGTTGCAAAAACATACAAACAGAAAAACTACTGAAACATAGTTTGCTTATTTTTTTTTCGAAGTAATCAAAATGCATATAGGGCTGGCATCAACCAAAATAATCTTAGGAAAAAATACACTTCTCAATGTCAAAACTTCTTATGAAGCTATAATAATCAAGTGCCATTGCAACAGGCATAAAGAGCAATGAAATAGAAATGACAAACCAAAAATAAACCTTTATATTTATGGCCAATTAATTTAACAAGAGTTCCAGGACAATTCCACTGGGGAAAAATAATCTGAAAATATAGTGGCTCAAAAAAGGAATACAGCATTTGCATGCAAGAAAGAAGCTGGACTTCTTCCTTATAGCATACACAAGAATTAAAATGGATCATAAACATGAAAGTCAAAACTATAAAAACCATAGCAGAAAACACAGAACTAAGTCCTTATGACCTTAGATTAGGTGACACTTAGACATGACATGAAAAACAAAATTAACCCAATGTAACACTGAACCACATCAAAATCAGAAATTTCTGTGCTGCAAATAATATTACCAAGAAAGTAAAAGGATTTCTCTGCTTGCAGTCTTGCCATCAACCATGAGAAGGGCATGATTCTGGTAGCAGCTGCTCCCTCAGAACAAAAGAAAGACCTAAATCTGATGTTGAGCTTCAACATGAATGCCACAACAGATAATAGACTTGTTGAATACCTGAAGAGCTAGAGGAGGGAAGATTTGTAAGACGGAAAGAGCGTGATTCTTCAGTCACAGATTTCTGGAACACCCTTCACTCCCACTACAAAGTATCTATTTGCTGCTTTTTGGTTAAGATGGTGAGAGCCCTACACAGCCTTAGTCACAAGTAATACACTCAAAGCTCCTTGCAGCAGTTTGTGGTGACTTGGAGCACGCTTTGAACTTCCACTGGGGATTTAACACCAAGAGAGAAAAGTGGTAGGAGTGAACTTCCTTGTGCCTTTGAAACTAGTGTGGTGGCCAGCGCCGCGGCTCACTAGGCTAATCCTCCACCTAGCGGCGCCAGCACACGGGGTTCTAGTCCAGGTCGGGACGCCGGATTCTGTCCCGGTTGCCCCTCTTCCAGGCCAGCTCTCTGCTATGGCCAGGGAGTGCAGTGGAGGATGGCCCAGGTCCTTGGGCCCTGCACCCCATGGGAGACCAGGAGAAGCACCTGGCTCCTGCCTTCAGTTTGGCGCGCTGCGCCGGCCGCAGCAGCCATCGGAGGGTGAACCAATGGTAAAGGAAGACCTTTGGCCGGCGCTGCGGCTCAATAGGCTAATCCTCCACCTAGCGGCGCCGGCACACCGGGTTCTAGTCCCGGTCGGGGCGCCGGATTCTGTCCTGGTTGCCCCTCTTCCAGGCCAGCTCTCTGCTGTGGCCCGGGAGTGCAGTGGAGGATGGCCCAAGTGCTTGGGCCCTGCACCCCATGGGAGACCAGGAAAAGCACCTGGCTCCTGCCATCGGATCAGCGCGGTGCGCCGGCCGCAGTGCACCGGCCGCGGTGGCCATTGGAGGGTGAACCAACGGCAAAGGAAGACCTTTCTCTCCGTCTCTCTCTCTCACTGTCCACTCTGCCTGTCCAAAAAAAAATAAAGGAAGACTTTTCTCTCTGTCTCTCTCTCTCACTGTCCACTCTGCCTGTCCAAAAAAAAAGAAAGAAAGAAAGAAAGAAACTAGTGTGGCCATGTGATTCAGAAGTAATATGTCACTTCCTTGCAGAAGCCTTTAACAGACAGTGATCAATTTACGCTCATTCCCTCCAGGCCCAACGTGAGAAGAATCCTTAGTGAACCCATTATGGACATGCAGTATATGACTAAGAATTATAACTGTTGTTTTGAATCACCAAGATTTTTACGGTTGCAGCTGATATTAATCCAGCAAATCCTGACTGATATGGAGATGAGATTCTTGGTTACTGCGGGAAACAGTGAAGACTCTTTCTGCCTGTGAGAGGGACATGAATCATTGGAGACATACAGCAGGCTACAGAAGACAGCTTCTAAAATGGAAACAAGCATTCATACATTTATGCAATTTCCTCTCCTTGAATGTGGGCTGGGCCAAGTGACTTGTTACTTAATAAAATAATGCTGCCAAAGTAATGGAATGTTGCTTAAGAGATTAGATGGTCATCCCATCTCACTCTTGCTTGGAGCCTCAAGACTGGGGAAAGTCAGTTGTCAAGCTGTGAGTTGCCTGCCTGTGGGTAGGCCCACAGAGCAAGGGATTCATTTCTCTGGCTTACATAAGAGACTTTTCAACAGTCATGTTAGTACACTTAAAGTGGATATTCCTCCATTTGGGACCTTGAAAGAATCCTGGTCCTAGCTGATACCTTGCTTGCAATCTTGTGAGAGATCTGCAGCCACACCATTAAGGTAAGCTAACTCTATGACCTACAGAAATTATAAGATAATAAAAGTTTATTGATTCAAAAAAGAGTGAGGCCAGCACCTCATCACAATGGGTTAAGCCACTGTTTGCAATGCTACCGGCACCCCAAATCAGAGTGCTGCTCAGTTCTGTCTGCTCAGCTTCCATGCAGCTCCTTGCTAGTGCATCTGGGAAAGCAGCAGCAGATGGCCCAAGTCCCAAGTATTTGGGCCCCTGTCTTCTGTGTGGGAGACTCAGATGGAATTCTGGGTTCCTGGCTTTGGCCTAGACCAGCCTTGGCTGTTACAGCTATTTGGGGGAGTGAACTAGTGGATGGAAACTCCCTCTCCCCCTTTCTCCCTTCTCTCTCTCTGTGTTGTGTGTGTGTGTGTGTGTATGAGAGAGAGAGAGAGAGAGAGAGAGAAGGAGGAAGGGAGGGAGGGAGACACTGTCTTTCAAATCAATTAATAAATCTTTTTTTAAAAAAAGTGGAAGACAACCCAAACAATGGAAAATGTTTGCAAATCATGCATCTGATAAAGCACTGGGACTCAAGAACTGGGACTAAAGAACTACAACTCAATAAAAAGAACCCAATTTAAATATGGGGGAAAGATCTGAACAGACATTTCTCTGAAGAATATTCACAAATGGCCGATAGCACATGAAGAAATGCCCAACATTATTGGCTATTAGGAAAATGTAAATCAAAACTACAATGAGATACCACTTCACATCAACTAGAATGGCTAAATTCAAAAGACAGACAAGTGTAGAGAAATTGAAATTCTCATACACTGCTGGTAGGAGTGGAAAATGGAACACATGCTAGGAGTTCCTCTAAAAGTTAGAGTTACCTAACAAACTAGGAATTCTACTCTACATATACATCCAAGAATATAAAAACATATATCTACCCAAAAACTTGCATATAAATGTTCCTATCAGTATTACTCATAATACCAAAAATGTGAAAACATCCTATATGTCCACCAACTCAAAGCAAACCCAAAGTAAAGAGGAAAGACTAAAACAGGAGGCACTAGGGGTACACCAAGTCCATAAACTGAGAGTAAGGGACAGAAATTTGACTTCTTGGACCAATGTGGAAAGAGACAACAGTAAGGCTCTCTGAGAGTTAAACTGGGCACCTGCCCATGAATCAATAAAACACTTTAACAGCCCAATGCAGAAGTGTGCTTAGGGATACTTGCTACAGCAGAGGAAGTATTAGAGAAATCTATGCCACAGAAAATTAGGCCTTGAGCATTCCTGGGGATTAGGATTCAATTTCCCTAAGAAAGAAAATTGTCCCACCTCCTAAAATGCAAGGTCTGGTTCTGAGCTATGGATCCCAGGACCCAGGCTAAAGCAAAACTGCCTGCAAGGAAGAAGTAAAGAAATGACAGAGAAGGGGATAAAAAACTAACAATAAAATGAATTAATTCAGCCGGCGCCGTGGCTCACTAGGCTAATCCTCCGCCTGCGGCACCAGCACCCCAAGTTCTAGTCCCG
This sequence comes from Oryctolagus cuniculus, assembly GCF_964237555.1. Taxonomy (NCBI): domain Eukaryota; kingdom Metazoa; phylum Chordata; class Mammalia; order Lagomorpha; family Leporidae; genus Oryctolagus; species Oryctolagus cuniculus. The sequence goes on from NC_091441.1 coordinate 27,230,877, forward strand.
GTTGGGGCGCCGGATTCTATCCCAGTTGCTCCTCCTTCCAGTCCAGTTCTCTGCTGTGGTCCGGGAAGGCAGTGGAGGATGGCCCAAGTGCTTGGGCCCTACACCCACATGGGAGACCAGGAGGAAGCACCTGGCTCCTAGCTTCGGATCAGCAAGGCGTGCGGCTGTAGCAGCCATTTGGGGGGTGAACCAACAGAAGGAAGACCTCTCTCTCTCTCTCTCTCTCTCACTGACTGTAAAAAAAATTAAAAATAAAAATAAAAAAATGAATTAATTCTCTCAAAATAAACTTTTTGGAGGTGGGCATCATGGTGCAGCAGTTAATACACCTCTTGGAACACCCAAATCTTAGAGTGCCTGGGGATTTGGGTGCCAACTCCACTTCCAACCCAGTTTCCTGCTAATGTTCAACCTGGGAGGCAAGAAATGATGACTGAAGTACTTGGAGTCCCTGCCACCAACGTGAGAGACCAGGATAGAGTTTAAGACTCCTGGCTTTGACCTGGACCAGGCCCAGCTTTGCAGCCATTTGAGGAGTAAACCAGAGGATAGAAGATATCTCTATATCTCTATCTCTCTTTCTCACTCTACCTTTCAAATAAATAAATGCTTAAAACTTAAACTTGTCAACAAATAAAAAATGGAATATAAAGCATATGGGGAACTCCAATACTATTTTTAAAAACAGTAACAAAGCACAAATAACCTAATACAAAAAATTCCATGCAGAAAATTCGGAAAATAAAAATTAAGTTTTACCTCCCAGAGACAATTTCTAGTATGACATTGTAGATTTAGATACATTGTAGATTTATGGATACAAATAAACAAACATCCCTGACTTCATTTAACAAAAATGCAATCATACTCTGCATTATTTAATAATCAATTTTCTATGCTATGAATATCCTATCAACAGATTTAATTTAATATTTTATTATTCTCCTATTGTTCAGACTAGGAGGGAATCACTGTTAATTTTCTTAAACATAATACAAAGCACTGTGATTTTAGCAATTCATACTGGAATATTTCTTGAGTAAATTAATACAATGTTTGCAACTGATTTTAAGTTACTCAAGGAAGAAAAAAGGCAGAGGGAAAAGAATTAAAGATGGACAAAATGTTGATAAGTGTTGGAGCTAGATAATGGGCACATAAGAGTTTATTATTTTCACTATACTTGGTCTATCTGCAAGTTTCACACACACACACACACACACAAAAATCCTGTAACTGCACTGTAACTGGAAGGCGATAGAGCGATTACATTGGTTGTATTATTTGTATCACAAGCAACTGCCTGGGACTACATGATCAGATACAGATATTTCCTTTTATTCACAACAGCTGGCAATGAAGATGGTTAAGCTGACTGAAGAATCTAGATTAAAATTGTATTTATAGGGTGAACATTTAACCTAGCAATTAAGATATCAGTTAAGACACTCATATCCTATAAGAGTACCTGGGTTCAATACCTGACTCTGACTTACTGCTAACGAAGACCGTGGGAGGCAGTGGTGATGGCTCAAGTAAATGTGTTCCTGCCACCCATGTGGGAGATGTGGATTAAGTTCCCAGCTTCTAGCTTCAATCTGATTCAGTCTTGGTCACTGTGGGCACTTAGGGAGTCTATTATTAGTAGATAGGAGTTTGTCTCTGTCTCTCTCTGCCTCTCAAATAAACATACACACACACATACATATATATGCTAATTACAACTTTCTCTTTCAAAAAGATAAGTAAAATTGAAATGAGCTGAATATGTGATAACTAATGAAAACATATCAGGCTTCAAATTTGTCAATTTGAAAAGCCAGTAATTTCAGAAAATCCTCCTACAAAATCCTGAGGATTAGCTACTATGAAATCCATGAGTCTGCTTTTTACAAATTCACGTCAATTTGGAGTTTCATTCAACACCTTCAAAAGTATCTGTATTATTCTAAACCATTTAACATTACACTATCAAAAAAAATAAAATTCCACTCATACAAAAAATATTTAGCAAATTTGTTAATAAATAAAACACAAGGGCATGATAGCAACCACAAGAGTAGATAATTGATCATGCCATCAATAAATGCTCTCAGGAAATGTGTTTTATACTGAAAACAATTTCTGATTATGTAATAATTTTTCTATTCCTCCTATCTCCATTTTACTTCTTAAAGCAACAGAGCTTTCCAAGTCTAAAATACTCAAATAAAATTGCAACTAACCTTTATATATGCACTTGGGTAGATCTTATGAACAGCATCTCCAGGTGCACGCCCAGCTTCTCTGTCTAGGTAGTAACTCTGTACAAAGACCGCATGGTCGCTAAGGCACCTGACCCAAACGTCACCTTCACCTTTACATTCCAACTGCACACCTTTGCCTATGTGTAACCTTAGGAAGAAAAAAGGAATTACATTTCATCTTAGTAAGCATTTAAAAATAAGTTTTAGTTCAGGTTACATAGCAGGTTTAATGTTAGAAAACCGAAAATAAGAAAAGGATATCATACAACACTACAGCCAAAGACTGATAATGTTAACTTTTTTTATATTTCCTTCTTTTTCTTTTCATATTCATTCATTATGAGTGTGTGTGAAAAGTCCTCAAAAATTCATAAAAATACATTTTATGGAAAAAGTATGAATTTCAATAAATTTTTGCACCAAAAAACATTTTAATTCAATTTCCACTAACTTCTTGATGTATTCACATATATTTTCATACAGCACTTAACTGTATGTCAGGAGCATTAACATGAATTTGCTTTTAATTCTCACAGCTCAATGAGATAAATACTATTATTCCTATTTTTGGCAAGAAAACTAAGGCTTTTAGCTATAGTACTCAAATTATTAGCCACTACTAACAGATGGATATTTAAATTAAATAAAACTAAAAACTCAATTACTCAATCCCATCAACCATACTTTAAGTACTCAATCACTACATGTGACTAGTGGCTACTGAAGTAAACAGCACAAATATAAATCATTTCCCTCATCAAAGAAAATTCTATTAGCTGGCACTGGCTTAGGGAATAAGTCGTTTGCCAAAGTTACAAAGCAAGTAACAGAGCCAAGATTATATGCTCTACATGAATACACATGTCCTTAGAGAGCTGAGATCATACAGTAGCTAAAATTGTAAATGGTCATCTTATTAAGCATTTCCATTTCATTACAAAACTTATTAACATCTTAATGACTACATTAAAGTTTATCATAATTTACTTAACCATCTCCCTTTTATTGCCAATTTTTCAGCATTATAAATAACCCTGTCAGAAACAACTATTCTCATGTTATTTCCTTTTGCTAGATTTGTAAAAATAATATGTGATTAGAGAAAATAAAAACTGACTTTCAAACTGGATTCTAAAAAATCTAGTTGCAATTCAAAACACAATACCTTAAAAAAAGGTAAGGCCATATTTTATCATTACATATTAAATACACATCAGCAATTAAAATGGAACATTTACAAACTCTGTATTTTCAAGATAACATGTCTTTATTTAAGAATTTATATAATGTACATGGAAAATATAATTTTAAACAATAATGTACTATGTTCAATTTTTATCTAACTATACAATCAATACCTTGCTCTCTCAATGGCTTCTGTCCTGTGGACATTGGAGAGTTGACCCAAGCAAAAGCGATCTCCTCCTGAAGGGTCCACGTATCCATCAACAGTAACAATAGGGCAGCTTGAAGGAACCTTAAATGTCTCTCCTACCTGAACATCCATTTCAAAATAAGCAATGGAACACCAATATTCAGGAGCTATAGGAAATAAATGGGAAAGAACATCCACTCATGTGACAACGATATTAGCTTTTGCTCCTCAAAACAACAACAAAAAGGGTTTCTTCTAAAGAAAAAAGAAAAGAAAAATTGTGTAGGGATGGAGAGGGGAAAAAAAAAAAAAAAAAAAACCCACATCCAAAAGAACTGGATTAAAGGGCCAGCACTGTGGCATAGCGGGTAGACCCAACCTGCAATGCCAGCATCCCATATGAGCACCAGTTGTATCCCAGCTGCTCCACTTCCCATCCAGCTGCCTGCAGTGTCCGGGAAAGGCAGCAGAAGATGCCCCAAGTCCTTGGGACTCTGCCATCAAAGTGGGAAATCCAGATGAAGCTCCTGGCTCCTGGCTCTGGCCTGGCCCTGTGCTTGCTTTTTGGCCATAGGGGAATGAACTAATGGATGGAAGTTCTCTCTGTATCTTTTCTCTCTGTAACTCTTTCAAAATAGATAAGTATTTTTTCTAAAAAATGGATTAATGTAATGCAATGCATTAAAAAAGAGGGGTTTTCAATTTTTCTATTTTCCTTCCCAGTTCTTGGCACTGGTCTTGAAATTTTAAAGTCATTTTTATTTTTGCTTCTTTAGTAATTTTTAGTTATCTGAAAGACAGAGAAAAGCGACCATGTGCACTTCCATTCATTGGTTCATTCTCCAAATGACACCAATAGCCAGGGTTGGGCAAGGCCAAAGTCAGAAGCCAGAAATTCCACCTAGGTCTCTCATGTGGGTGGCAGAGACCCAAGTTATCACCTGCTGCCTCCCAGGGTGTGCATCAGCAGGAAGCTGGATCAGAAGTAAAGGTGGAACTTGATTCCAGGAACTCAGATATGGGATGAGGGTGTCTCAAGCAACACTTAACCCATTGTGCCACCCCAAAGTGATCTTTAAAATCTAGAATTTAGTTCTTACCTCAAAGCGCCAAGTCAACTGAGAATCTAAAATAAATAAATCACCACGATGCTTCTTCACTTGACTGCACATACTGTATTTTCTATGTAAAGGGAAGTTCTATTTTTTTTAAAACACACTGACCCCAAGACATATTTCAGGGAAATGTTCTTAAAAAACCACCACCCATGGCATGTTTTTATAGCTCCCTAATTGAAAGGACATAAGCAAGTCAGCTATCCCAGCCCTGAGTCAAGGTTAATTATACTCTAACTACACAAAAGTTTCACACATGGGTTCTCAATCATCTCACAGGTGAAAGGTTACTTGTCGAATTTGTATATACAAGTATATGCCACAGCAAAAGATACTTTTAGTGAAGTCAATTCATTTTAACTACTACAATTTTAACTTTGAAAATGTATTTAGTCTATTTGAATAGCAATAAATTATTTAAAATAATTTAAAACGTTTGAAAGAAAAAAGGAAGCAACAGTCTGATTTGCAAATGTAGTTGACCAAATACTTCTAGTTTTTATTTGAATACTATGATTATATCAAACCCATATACATGAAAATGTTTTGGCTTTCCTTTTTTAATTCATTTAACATACAACTAGATTATCTATAGATTCTTCTAGGCACTGCATACACAGCAGTAACCAAAACATAGTCTCCAGTCTAGCTGAAGTTCATGGACAAATAAGCAAACAAATGAACAAAGGAATTTAAATATGACACATATTGTGGTAAAATACCACAGGGTATGGAACAGAAGATCAGTGGGAAAAATGCTTCAGACTGGTAGGGGATATTCTATCAGAAAAGGTCAGAGCTGTAAAACCTTGTTTCAATGTGAAGATTGAGGACAGAATATTTCAAAAAGGAAAGCAAAAGCAGAGGCCTCAGAGTAGAAATGGATCTGGCATATTTAAGAAAAAGAAAAAAGCTCAATGTCATTCATTAGAGAATAAAAGAACGAAAGGGAGAAAGGGTCGAGTTTTATTTACAGATGTATCTCCAAGTCCATGTGCTATTTATAAAGTTTGAACTAGAATTTGAAGAAATAAAACTTCAACATTCTGAAAATATGCTTAACTCAAAAAACTACATCTTTTCAAACAAAAGGTTCCAAAATGAAGTATGATTAATGTTTAAGATTAAAAAAATAACTTGCAAATATTGCACTGTGGTGTGTTGGGTACAGCCACCATAAGTGGAAGACAGCAAAGTGTTTGGGCCCTTGCAACCCACATGGGAGAACTGGAAGAAGCTCCTGGTTCCTGGCTTCAGCCTGGCCCAGTGCTGGCCATTATGACCATGTGGGGAGTGAACCAGCAGAAAGAAGCACATGCAAGCTTGCTCCCCTCCATCCCTCCCTCCCTCCCATAACTTTAAAAAAAATCAGTAAAAAATAATAATAACTTGCAAAGGCTATGTACTTCATTGCTTTTTAAAATGCTGTCCAGCAATAAAGTACCTTCTAATTAAGAGTTAATATGGGGCCAGTGCTGCAGCAAAGTGGGTAAAGCTGCTGCCTGCAGGGCTGGCATCCCATGTGGGCACTGGTTCAAGACCTGGCTGCTCCACTTCCAATCCAGCTCTCTGCTATGGCCTGGGACATCAGTGGAAGATGGCCCAAGTCCCTAGGCCCCTGCATCTGTCAGGGGAGACTGGAAGGAAGCTCCCGGCTCCTGGATTGGCATAGCTCCAGCCACTGCAGCCATTTGGGGAGTGAGCCTACAGATGGAAGACCTCTCTCTGCCTCTCATGACTCTGCCTTTCAAATAAATAAATAAATCTTAAAAAAAATAATTTAAAAAAATGAGTTAATAAAACAGACCACATAAAGACTGGGGCCTCAAAAACTTACACATTCAAATGTTTTGGCATGCCAATTATTACAATAATGCAAGCATTTCTTAAAATATATTTCATTATGATTAGGACATAAAGCTACTGATGCATTAAAGTGTCTTCTTGAAAAGCCAGTTTTGAAGTATTTGAAGTTATTTTCATAGTTAAATTATTAAAGATATCACATTATGCTATACAAGCAACTTCAGCACACTGCTGGGAGGAATACAGGTTAAGATGAAACTAAAGAGACTATATATAAGATAACAACTATTTAATGTTCTGGAAGCAGTAACAGCACTTAAAAGAGATCTTTAAACAAGCAATCCAAACGTAAGTTTTGTTAAAACCAATGCCCTGACATCGGGAGTGTTTATAAAACTGGATTTTAAAAAAGAGGTCCTAGTTCCTGCTGAAGGATACCATGCAGAAGTAAAGTTCCATGGTTACAAACCTTTTTTCTGTGAGAGTCAACGGGGGCAAGGAAAGGGGTAGGAAGTTTTGTAGCCTCCATATTTAAGCAAGAAACATATACTTTTATCATCATGAATTGCAGCATCTGCAACTGTACTGAAATCTTGTTTCTCAGTCACCAAAGGATTTGTTTGCTTGTTTGCCTAATGTCTGACACACCATACAACAGTGGTTATGTAAAGCTGCAGCTCGGAACAGGTTTAGCATGAGTTCAACTGGGTAGTATTAAAAATAAAATTTTAAAGACTTGAGGATAAAAAGACTGGCATGTGATCTGTGCCACAAACCAAAGATTAAAAAAAAAAAGAAAGAAAGCAAACAAGCAAGAAGGAGGTTACTATTTATAAGGAGAGAGAGGGATAAAAGTAAATGGGTCCCAGAGAATTTGGCAGCACTGAGATATAAAATACTATGTGAAAAACTTCCCTGTTCCACTTTTAATTTGCTAAATAATCAGAAGAGAATATTCTTATTTCAAAACTAGGAGAAGACAATACCTTTTCTGGATATCACTTTGCTCTTTTGCCCCCAGATCAAAATGTCATGCAAATGAAAACCCTGCAGCTTTTCAAAAGTAGCCACAATACAAGAGGGCTGAGTTAATGTCTTAAATCATTTGAAAGGAGAGGGACTGTTAAGTGTTGATTTTGATACCTGCAGCTTATTGCTCTAAAAATAGCAAAGGCAAATCAGTCTTATGAAGCCCATGGGCTTCAGTGGCCAGAGAAAAGTTTTAAAAGACTGAGTTAACAACAAACATAATGGGGAAATGTATTATAAAGTACTGTTGAAGCAAATAAATGTTGCTCAGTTATAATGGAAAATATAAAACTTCAAAATTATCTTCAATTTCTGAAACAAAGTAATTTAAGATAATTTGGCAAAAGGACCTAAGAAACTCATTATGAATTCCTCCTATTATTCATATCTGAATGAGATGCCCTGTGAGGACCTTTTATAAACACATAAAGGTACTTTCGTGAATGGATAGCTCCAAAGTACTAGCATACACCTCAACTTGGAAATTTTGCATGTTGAACCCAACTGTGAATCTGAACACAAAATAATCTCAAAGCACTAAAGAAACTCTTCACTTTAACTTGCAATCAATACATAATATGATGAACAGAAAGGTAGTTCAAAAAGTTCATGGAAACTGGAACTAAAAGATAAGTGTATTTTAGGGCAAATCATTATCTTTAATTCTACTTTCCATGAACTTTCAGAACTGCTTTGGTATATCTCAGCTTAAAGGAAAAGAGAAAAAGAGTAAGCCCATGAAAAAAGAGTACCATGATTATGCTTTTCCAAAAATACTTTTTTTCAACTTTCTCAAAATCAAAGCATAGAAATCACCAAGTATGAGTACAGCGCCAGTGTGAAACACTTAACACCAAGGTATAATGATAGCAGTTTCCCTTTATTCATGCGGTATAGATCTAAAATCAACAGTAGCACTGAATACTGTTTTTGTTATAATTTCTTTACATAGCCCCATACCTATAAGAAAGTTATAAATTAGGTATGGTAAGAGATTAACAATAATAATAAAAGAACAACTGTAACAATATAGTATAATAAGTTATTTAAAATTTATGGATTATTTCTTTCTAGAATTTTGCATTTAATATTTTTGGATTGCAACTGACCATGAGTAATTGAAATTGTGAATAAGGGGGAATTACTATCTTCACATTTTCTTTTTTCTTTAGGAAAAAAAAAACATCTATTTATTTGAAAGGCAAAATAAGAGAGAGAAGGAGGGAGAGGCAGAGAGAGAGGTCTTCTGTCTGCTGGTTCACTCCCCAAAGGGCTTCAAAAGCCAAGCCTGGGCTAAGCTTAAGTCAGGAGATTCATCTGAGTCTCTCACGTGGATGAGGGGCTCGAGCCCTTGGGCCACCTTCTGCTACTTTCCCAGGTGCATTAGCAGAAAGCTGATCAAAAATGGAGCAGCCAGGACTGGAACTGGTGCCCAGAAGGGATGCCAGCACTGCAGGCAGCAGCCTAACCTGCTGTGCCACAGCCCCAGCCCATCTTCACATTTCCTACAACTACTGCCTATTTCCTAAAATATGTAACTATCTTCAAAAACAATTTCTGAAACTAGATTCACTATATATTACTGTCGATGTCTATATGAAGAACACATTTACAAACATATGCACATTTCCTATTTAAATAGTCTTTGGCATGTGGTATTATTCTCATCAGACCATAAAATGCAACTTTAACCCTATACCTACACAAATGTTTACACTCTGATCTTTTCTATTTGCACATTAAACAAGGACAGTATACATGTGAACCAGTAACTATGAAGAAGTACAATCAGGTGGGCGAGGACAAGATTCAAAAAGGCTTCCCAAGAGTCACGTGCTAAGGAAGCAGGGATGTGTCTTAGCCTGATTTGTGTTGCTATAACAAAATACCTGAGGCTGAATACTTTATAAAGAAAAGAGGTTATATGGCTCACAATTCAAGTGTCTGGAAAAGTCCAAACAGCATGTCACAGCCATCTGGCAAGGGTCTCCCAACACCAGCTACATCACAACATGGCAGTGAAGCAGAAAACGGTCCCATGCAGGGTGGCCTTGCTCTATCACAACCTGCTTTCATGAAAACTAACCCATGCCTAAAAAAACTACACTAATCCTTTCCAATGGATCTAGTGCCCATGATCTAGTCATCTCCCACTAGATCCCACTACTTAAAGATCACCATTAACCAGGAACCAGACTTTTAGCACACAAACTTTGGGGGACAAATGAGAGCAGAATACATGGTACCCAGCATGGCTCCCAGTGATTCACAACTCCTGTGTAGAACTTTCCACTTCTGAAACTAAGTTTTAAAAGACATCAAGGCTCTGTTTACCCTGTCCTGTTCACTCAGTAGCTGTCATGTTGTGAAGACATTCAAACAGCTCTACAAAAAAGTCCACAAGGAGAGAAATTAGAGCGTCTTGCCAACAATAACACTAACTTGCCAGATATGTTAGTAAGCCACCATGAAAGTGAATCCTCCAGGGCTGGTGCTGTGGTGTAGCAGGTAAAGCCGCTGCCTGCAGTGCCAGCATCCATGTGGGTGCCGGTTCAAGACTCGGCTGCTCCACTTCCAATCCAGCTCTCTGCTATGGCCTGGGAAAGCAGTGGAAGATGGCCCAAGTCCTCCGGCCCCTACACTCGCATGGGAAGACCTGATCCTGGATCCTGGCTTCAGATTGGCACAGCTCCAGCCATTATGGCCAATTGGGGAGTAAACCAGTGGATGGAAGAGCCCTCTCCATCCCTCTCCCTCCCTCTCCCTAACCCTGACTTTCAAATAAATAAATTAATTTAAAAAAAGAAAAAAAAGTGAATCCTCCAATCCTCAAAAGCCTTTAGATGACACGGCCTATCTGACAGACTCACTGCCAACTTCATGAGACCTGTAGCCAGAACCACTTAGCCAAGCCACTCCAGTTCCCTACCCATAAAACCTAAGTGACAGAACAAATTGTTATTTACACTTGCTGAGTTTTTGAGATGATCTGTTGTAGAACAGATAACTAATACAGAGTATAAGATACATCAGGCAAAGAACAGCTTACTCAAAAAAAGCAGAGAGGGCTAATATACCTAGCAAGCTTTGGTGAGCAGTATAGAATGATAAAGAGATGAGGCCAGGGGAGTGTGCAGGGACTAGGACAAAAGATTTTTTGCCAAGCTAAGGACTTTGGACTTAACCCTATGGTCAAGCAATAAGTGAGGGAATCAATGAAAGATGCTGAGCAAGGCATAACTACATTCAAAATTTAAAAGGAATACCAAGTAGCAGCAGAGATTAACTGGTAAGGAGATAACTAGACTGGAAGCTCTTCTAACAGGGAGATGAGTTAAAATAGAAAGGAGAAGAACAGAGAAAACAGAGAGGAAGAACAGTTGTGAGGGGAAACTCTTCAGGGGCCCGTTAGTGCCCACAGTCAAACAGCACCAGGTTCTGACTGACTTCACTAAAGGTGTCCAAGCAGAGCTAATCCCATCCTGCCACCACCCAGAGATATTTCAAGGGTCATCCTCACCATTAAGTCACTTCCTTATTTTATGCAAAGACAAGCTTGAATGTCAATGTAGGCTGCTACAGACACATATGCTTAAATAGATAATACTATTCCTTTTTTTTTTAACTTTTATTTAATGAATATAAATTTCCAAAGTACGACTTATGGATTACAATGGCTTCCCCCCCATACCGTCCCTCCCACCCACAACCCTCCCCTTTCCCACTCCCTCTCCCCTTCCATTCACATCAAGATTCATTTTCGATTATCTTAATATACAGAAGATCAGCTTAGTATACATTAAGTAAGGATTTCAACAGTTTGCTCCCACACAGAAACATAAAGTGAAAAATAATAGATGATTTTTTTAAATGATGATGAAATCAGATCAGACCTATTGTCATGTTTAATCCCAGTGAGAGTCAAGTTGGGAATTGATTTCTTTTTTTTTTTTTTTTTTTTTTTTTTTACAGAAGATCAGTTTAGTATACATTAAGTAAAGATTTCAACAGTTTGCACCCCCATAGAAACACAAAGTGAAATATACTGTTTGAGTACTCGTTATAGCATTAAGCATCAATGTACCGCACATTAAGGACAGAGATCCTACATGAGGAGTAAGTGCACCATGACTCCTGTTGTTGACTTTACAAATTGACACTCCTGTTTATGGCATCAGTAATCTCCCTATGCACCGGTCATGAGTTTCCAAGGCTATGGAAGCCCCTTGAGTTCTCCAACTCTTATCTTGTTTAGACAAGGTCATAGTCAAAGTGGAGGTTCTCTCCTCCCTTCAGAGAAAGGTACCTCCTTCTTTGAAGACCTGTTCTTTCCACTGGGATCTCATTCACAGAGATCTTTTTGCCAGAGTGTCTTGGCTTTCCATGCCTGAAATACTCTCATGGGCTTTTCCGCCAGATCGGAATGCCTTTAGGGCTGGATAATACTATTCCTTAACCACCAGGAGCTATTAGGCCTCAATGTAACAAAAATCTAATCACAGGGAATTAGTTTTCAAATATACTTACCAGGATGATTGGATATGGGAGGCTGGAATGCAAGCTCATTGTGAACTGGCCCTAAAGAAAAGACAATAAAATTCCCATTTTTATTTATTAAAAAGTTTTTCAATGCTAACATTTTTAATAAACTTTACTTAAATATAAACATCATGCTGTAGGAGTTATTTAGATCAAGCTTATGCAAGGTCTAAAATTAAAAACTCAGTTTAGACTACTTGATAATTATAATAAGCAAATAGTTTTGACTACTTCAGTAGATACTTAATAGTTAACTTTTTAGTGCTATGTGCTAAGGGCTGGTAAATCATTCACAAATAGTTTTACATGCAATATTTAATGCAGATTATAAATGAATTATTCATATAACATGCAATACAGTACAATTTATAATATATGAATGTATTATAATTTAAAATGTTAGGTCTATTCTAAAAACTAATTCTTATGATTATTAAGATATTTATGTAGTGGAATAGTAGCTAACATAACAGAAAGCTTATTATGTGTTAATATACTGCGCTTAACACCTCACATGACTTGCTATACTTCCTAAAATATGCTAATGTACATTACTGTTACTACCCTTGAAGCCTAACAAGCTTAAATAAATTACCAATAGTCACATAGCCAGTTAAGGGTCCAAACACAACACTTTCAACCATTATGCTGGCCCAAACGGTCATTAAAAGTCATATTCTCAAGACATGGAAAAACAGTAGCATAACTGGAAATGGCAAAATATAACAATATATATATAGTATCATAGTATCATCTCTCCCCCACCCCTAATTTACATATACCCATCTATTTGACTGGAAGGAAAAATGACAAAATATTAGAAGTGTCTATCGCTGGGTGGTAGGTTTCTTGGGAATTTTAATTTTCTTATTTGCACCTCTCTGTATTTTCCAAGTTTTCTTTGGTACTACTAACCTTACAGTGAGAGGAAAAGAGTTTTTAAATAGATACAACATTTACACTCATGATTTAAATAAACCAAATACACAATGTTCCTATTCTGCCTGGATCTGCAGGCTGTCTGTAGGGGATCCCACCCAATCAAGCTTGCACAGTGTAGCAACAGATTCAACATCTCAGTATATCTGGCCCAGGGAACACATGGTGATAGAAACCTTGGGATTTTAGCACTCAAGGAGGGACGGGGGAGGTGTCAATCCACTATGGATGGATAAACAAGATACGCATGAGGTCTAAGAACACATACAAAGCGAACAAACAAATGAATGGAAATCAATGTGATGTTAATGAAATATTAGCAACAGAGAAATAGATGAATTTAGTAAACAGCACTCCTCTAAAACAGAGCTGTGATAACTATGAAAAATAAATGATACTGCTTATAAAAAATATTGAAAAGCACCAACTATTTAATGAAACTAAATTATAGGATAAATAAAAGATGTAAAAACATTATTTTGAAAAACAGAAAGAAAACAAAGTCCTATAAAAGAAAAGGCCCTTACAACAAAAACAAGAGCTTACAGTAATGTCCGGGATGGGGCGGCATAGGCGGGTGGTGCTGAAGATGGCCGTTTTGGTGGTGAGGCAAATTAGGTGTGTATGGTGCAGTCCTACTTCCAGTCCAGGTAGTAGTGCTGTCTAAAAATTAAGGCCCACATGGATTAATTTGCTTTTATAAAGTCTGCCTATTTTTTTTCTCAACTATTTAAAAGATTTTAAAAAGCATGTACATACTATGATGGTAAGTAGCTGGCTGACCAGTAAATCCATTCTGCTGCTGTCCTGGCTGAGGCCCTGAAGCTATCTGCAACAGTCCTTCACTATGGCTGCCTGCCAGTATACTGGCAGGCTGACCTAGAGGAACAAGAAGACATTACATGGCACATTTACAGATGCAAGTCTATGGTTTCATATAACAAATGAAGGACCAATCATATATGATAATCCACAGCTATAAAGAGGGGCAACTCATCCACAGCCTATCAAAAACAAAACAAAACAAAACCTGAAGTCATCTAGGCAAACCTTAACTCTAAGTTCAACATTATTTCCTCCTAAGTAGTATTAGCTAACTGTAACGGACTATTACTTCATAAATAGTCTTCAAACACTAGCAAAATGCCACTCTATTATGTCTATCTATTATAATAACTGCTTCAGAATTACATCAATTTATCCCTTGCCACTCCATCCTCCTCTCTGTGAAATTTCCTGATTAGGACTCCAAAAACCCAGGCTCAAGAAAGTGTTGGAATGTAGAAAGTTAATTGGCAGCATTGGTACTGATAGTGACAGAATGCTAAGGTTTAATAAAAGGAAAGAGGGCGAATATTTTAAATAGAATGTGATGGGCAGAGTAACAAAGTTAGAAAGATCTAGTTCCACTGCCAAATCACTTTGCAGATTAAAAACAAACCGTAAAAAAAAAAAAAAAAACCTATCATTCTACTTGGACCTTTTTTATGTGCTTTGCAAAACCAAGAATTATGTCTTTTCAAGATCATCATCAGATTCCCAATTTACATACAATCAATTGCCCTCTCTATATGTAATAAACTAGAAGAACTAAGCTTTCTCTGGCTTCAACTCAAATGTTTGCCATTTAACATTTTAAAATCTTTTACAATGATTTTTTAAAAGATTTATTTATTTGAAAGGCAGTGTGACAAGGAGAAAGGGAGTAAGGGGAGAGACAGCAAGCGAGACAGAGAGAGCGACAGGAAGAGAGGTCGATTTCACATCTGCTGGTTCATTCTCAAAATGGCCTCAACAGCCAAGGCTGGGGCAGGAGGAATCTAGGTCTCCCACGTGGATGGCAGAGGCCCAAGAACTTAGGCCATCTTCTAATACTTTCCCAGGTGCATAAGCAGGGAACTGGATCACAAGTGGAAGAGCCAAGACTCCAACCAGGGCTCATATGAGATGCTGGTGTTGCAGGCAGACTTAACCTACTGTGCCATAATCCCAGCCCATAAAACAAATTTTTAAAAATTTATATTCATTTTATTTGAAAAGCAGAAAAGACAGAGAAAGAGACAGAGACAGATCTTCCACCTTTTGGTTTATTCCCCAAATGCCTGTAACAGCGGGGCTGTGCCAGGATAAAATCAGGAGCCAGGAACTCAATCCAGGTCTCCCTCATGGGTGGCAGACATCCCAAACAGTGTTTTAATTTCTGTGCCAAACACCAACCCAAGGCCTTTTTTTTTTTTAACATGGAAAAGTTAAGGTAAACATTTCTTAAGGTAAACATTAATTATTTTTGTCTTATTTCATTTGGAAAGATCTGCTTTATTTGAAAGGCAGAGTTAGAGAGAGGGAGAAATAGAGAAAGAAAGAGATCTTCCATCTGATGGGTCCTCCAAATGGAGCTGGGACTGGGCCAGGACGAAACCAGGAGCCAGGAAGTCCATCAGAGTTTCCCACATGGGTACAGGGGCCCAGGCACTTGGGCCATTTTCCATTGCTTTCCCAGGAGTATTAGCAAGGAGCTAGATTCAAAATGGAGCAGTCAGGACTCAATCCAGGTGCTCATGTGGGATGCCGGCATTGCAGGTGGTAGCTTAACCAACTGCACTACAATGTCAGACCTAAGGTAACCATTAAATAAGTCAACTGTCTATCCCATGAGAAAAGCACTGAAATTTCATAATTGTTACTATCACTGGCATCACCTCATTCTTTTATCATCTAAATGGGAGCCTAATCAGACAGACAGTAAACGTCACCAACTCCTCAAAGTACAGAGAAAAAGGAAATATCCCTCCACTCAATGTATCACATTTCCTTAAATCTAAGAATTATAAAAGCAAAGAGTGAATAGAATATTTCAATGAAAGATGACATTTTATCAACGTTCCTAAAGTTCTGTAAGTTATCTTTAAAGGCTAATTATGTTTTTTGCTCTTGTTGTTATAAATTATACATGCTACATACTCTTAGGTAACTTAAAAAACTGTTACTACACAGTATAATTAAATGATTTTTACTTACATATACTTAGGAAAAAGGCCCTGAAGAACTCAGGTACCAAGTGAACATTAATTGTTAACTGGTTCACCGCAGTTTTCTGTACTGAATATTTTCATTGCACAATTCCAAGCCCATAGGATAAAACTAAACAATATAACTCAAATCAACTCATGTGAATGAAATAGGCTTCCAATTCCTCTTTTTAGTCAGCTTCTTTTCTTTCTTTTAATACAATATACTTTTGAGATCTATGGTAACATTCTGCCACCAAGTTTTAAAACCCACAGTATTTAGTATTTAATTATTAAAATCGACCCCAAAAATACCAAGACAAAATTCGCTGCATTTCATTCATATCACTTTTCTGGTCTTCAAACAAGACCCAGCCACAGGGAGAACAGTCAAACTGCAGTTATTTTCATAAGGATTAACAAAGGCACAGAAATTTAATCTTTAGATAACATAACAAAGGTAGGTAGCTGTGTTCTAGCACTAATCTATACTCAAGTGGCTGTACTGTACTCTCAAGTTTCCATCACTACCCATATCGTTGGTCAATCATATTTTCCAAACAGTAAATTAAAAGTGGACAGGTAACCAAAGCATCAAGTGATTAAGTGATTGAGGGTCCCAGTTTTAAAGTGCTCAATCTACAAGGCCCACTTAGGATACACTATCAATGGAGAGACTGTCACCTCTTAATTATGTATTGCTTTGAAGTGGTGAAATGAAAATGGGAAAATTTGGGATACTTCACTCAAAAAAATCACAATTACAGATATCAGTCCCCTATTCCAAGATCAAATCTACACTGACTCTGATCTGATATGAAAGTATATAGAATAATGCTCCTTTTAGTAGCATTCAACAAAGTATCAGTCCAAATCTACATACAGTATATTGCTGATACAATTCCCTTGGTACCCATGTACAACTAACATTTTACACACACCAAGACAAGGCTATTATTCAAACAAAAAGGCTATTTCACCTGCCAAGCATGAAATTGTCCAACCTTTGGTAATTGTGAAAATAAGTAGCTATTCTAATAGAATCTGATTATTTTGTACATCAATCAGGTCTGAGAAAAGCAGAGACTAACAGCCCTCTGCCTCCTAAGACATGGCAGAGGTAATACCTCTACTGGGAGAAAACCCTTTAGAAACAGATTTCTCATTATTTAAAAAAAAGATTAAAAAACAGGAGACAGTGATATGTGGTATTTGCCTTTATATTATAATGGACAAAATACCTAATGTCTATCTTAGGGGTTCTATGTTATTAATAATTTTGCTAAGATTCCTTTTTCTAAGTTTGCACAATGAAAAAATAAGATGACCATTATAAAGTAATAATCAAGCAAGAAAAATCAATTTTTAGAAGAAATGATGTAATTCCATTAACACAGGTCTTCATAAATATCTCTCCTCAAAACTACTCATCAGCTAAATTATTTCTCTTAAACCTATGTGACAGTTTAAGAGGCTTTCTACTTCTCTATGTGATAAAGTACAAATTAAATCATTAATTTAAATCAATACTATAAACAAAGTCATTACTACATTCAAAATGACTTATATCAACATAAGAACATTTAAGTAAATTATAATCACCATTTTTCTAGGACCCAAACACCTATTTCATACTTGGATACCTCTGAACACACTACAGCATCTTTTTTACTTACGTGGAGTTTTGCTCCAAATGACTAACACAGATATTCAACAATTAAGAAATTCAACTTGCTGACTCTGTCTGATTCTACAACTCACTTGTGGAAGCCACAGGAATGTTGGGAAAGTTGGTGGTGCCGGCAGCATTAGACTCAGATGGGGCTAACAGAGCTGGGGTGCTGTATGTCTCGGTTGATCCGCGATTACTTGGTGGATGCTGGATGGTTTGAATTGAATGTCCTTCAGTGGATAATGATGGCTGTCCCTCAAAGTCATGAACATATTCATCCTTTACCAACATGCTTGGTGGAGCTATGTAAAAAAAATCAAATGTATTTTTAAATTTTATAAGCTTCTTTTCCAAGAAAACAACTCATAAACAAGTAATATGACAATATTTAAAATTAACTATATTATAAATAACTCTAATTTAGAATTTTTTCTTATTATTTTAAAAGCCTGTATTTTATCAGCAAAAGCCACTTATATAGAGGTAGTAGCATCAACCAGTCTGACTGCCTCTGACTTCTGAAGTTCAACTATATTCCAGCAGCCTCCAGCAATGGTCCTGAAGAGGCATTCCTGAGTTTTCTGATAAACCTGTAAGTATTAATGACCTAAATATACAGATGAAGTAGGCAAAACCCAAATGGCTAGAAGATGTGCATCCAGTTGAGAAAATCAATTACTCAGTTCATACTGAGACTGAAAGCTAGCTGGACCTTTTTACTATTTCTCCACTGTGGATAGACCAGAGGATCTGATAGCTACCCAATTCCAGAATTATTATTAAATAACACATTCTCTGAAAGTGAAGTGTACTGAAAAGTTCCTATATGTTTAGAACCAAACAGAAAACTCCTGGTAAGTCAAACTGTAATTCCCCTTAGAAATCCAATCCTAATAAGAATGTCTGAAAAATATGCAATATGAAAAAAAATCAACATCTTTCAGTTGCATGGTTACAGATTAATAAACACAGATAGGACTCTACCTAATACAGCACAATATCTTCCATTAGCAAACTACAAAATGATTCCTTAGGTTGTATGAAAAAAATCTGAAACTAAACTGTATTCCTAATGCCAATTCTCTACGAAGAACCTCTCATTTGTTTGGAGGCTAATTATTTTGAGGTTTGTTTTTTTACCTTTAGCAAACAACCTTTTACAGCTTCTGAACAAACACTGCTCCAGGATTTGACAATCCACTGAACTCTAGCATTAGGTTCTTTTCTTAGAGCAGGCAATTAATATAAACAGTCTTCACACTGACATTCCCTCTTGCATTAAGAACCAACATAACACTTCCCTTATCTTTCCTTATCTCAATCTTTGAAACAATGTATTACACATAAACATTGATTAAATGGCAATTTTTATTAAGGTGAGACCATTTCAACATCATTCTAGTTTCTATGTACAACCTCTTATGCCATTTCATGCATCAAAACTCATAAAAACGTTCTTTCAAGACTCATAAATTATACTCCAAAGAGCAGATCTTTAGAAAATTTGATAGAAACAAAAAGGATACTTTAGGTATCATTAAAAAACAGATAGAAACCTAAGAAAATAGACAGAAACCTAAGGATATTTTAGGTATCATTAAAAAAAAAAAGGACCCAACCATTCATCACTAATGTTAGCCAAGTTATTAAAATAATGCAAAGAAAAATGGTTTGGGACATAAAGTGTGTACATTTGCATTTATTCAGTCTTTTATTATACTCTTTAAAAAAATTCTATGATTTTCTATGATTTTATTCACATGGATCCTGACATTTTTATTTAATTCCTGGACATTCTAGGGTTTTTGTAGTGACTGCAATCTTTTTATTGATAAACTGGTAATGTTAAATGTTAGCACATAAGGACAAAGCTACTTATTTGATGATACCCAGATCAACAGGTCAACTTGATATCCATCACTTCTTTTCAGCTGACTCTGCATTTAATGGATAATCAAAACATCTCCAAGTCCTAGCTACATTCTGCTTTTAAACAGTTACACCTCAAACTTTCCTCAATACATTGGCTAAACCTTCCCAAATTTAAGTTCGGGACTTCTAGTGGGTAGTTATCTACAGGTGTCTTTAACCAAATAACCAAAAATACATGCTTCTTAGATATAACTGAAGGTATCAACAAGGACAGAAACCTACAATTTTTGCTAACAGAAAAAAAGCAAGTTACAAAACACTGTTGTACCCTATGTTCAGATGCATCTTTGAATGTTTAAAACCATCATATACTGTAAATAAAAAACAAAGGTCCAAAACAGTGTGTACAGTATGCTTTTCATGTAAGAAAGGAGGGAAATAATATGTGTATCCTTTTTTGCATAAAGAAACACAGGAAGGAAACACCAGAAACTAATAAAAAGTGATTACCTGAGATAGGGGGAAAGGGGGGCAGGGGTGGGAGCACTTCTTTTCACTGTATACCTTTAAATAGTATTTTGATTTATGGACCATGTATTGCCTATTCAAAAAAATAAAATTAAAAAAAAACATATGGTATATATATTTTTAAAGTCCAGGAAAACAGACATCAAACTATTAAGTATTTTTCTTTATGGGCTAGTATTCAACAAATTCATTTACTGAAAAAATATTTATTGAGCACCTATATTCTGGGTGCTACTCTAGCAACTGGAATACAAATATCCCTGCCTTCATGGAGCATACAGTGTTCCTAATATTGTCTTGTTTAAATATCTAACAGCAAGTACGTATTCTCCAGCTCCTCCTAACTGTCCAGTCAGGCAAATTTCCTGACCTCTCCAAGCACCATTCTCCTAATCTGGAAAGCATGGCTAATCCCTCCTGAGAATGATGACACAGTTCTCTCAAATTGTTTAGCTCAGTACCTGACATACAATGAGAACTCTGTTAGCTGTTATTGTTTAACCATAATGTTAGAATAATCATACATATAACACACATACACAGAATGAATGTAAAATGTTCTGTGAAGGGTAAAGAATGCACTCTCCACTGCTGAAGTCCAGGGGCCTGATCCAGTCTGTTCTTGGTCACCACCAGCAGGTGGGCCACAGAACTTGCCTGATGGTATTGCCACTATGATTTACTTTTTCATTTCTCTACTAAACTATGAGCTCTTCAAAGTTGGGGGGCGCACACCTTATTTATCTTAGCATCCCTGGAACTCAACCATATGCTCATTAAATATTTGTTAAAACAAATATACAGGTCAATGTGGTCATATAAAGTTTCACAAAAGAGACGAGACTTGCTGGAAATGATTACAAGACCCCGATTCGAAAGTGAAGGAACTGTTCATTTTCTTAACTTTCAGTTATATAGCCATGTACTTTTTTTTGTCCAAATGTAGAGGCTCTGAAAAGTACCTGTTGTCACCCAAAACTGCCTTCACATAACCTCCACTAGCAAGCTCCCACAGGCATGAATACAGCCCTTGAGACACTAAGGAGACAATCAACCCATGCAACTCTATCAACAACAGGCACTCAAAACAACAGTAATTTTAGGATAGGGAAACAGTGTGATGAGCCTTCACCTTCTCAACCATTTTCATGAGGAGATTCTGATACAATTATCATTGCAGTCTCCCAACCACTAACATCCTCTGAGCTAAATGCTTTAATTCTCCAAAAACATAGATGGAGAATTAAGATGATCTAAAGAGCATTTACTTTAAAAAAAAAAAAAGAGAGAGAGAGAGAGAGAAAGAAAGAGAAAGAAAAGAGACATGGTATTAATGTCTGTGTGTCAAAGAGGCAGGGCTTGAAACCAATCTTAAAGCTACCATTCCCCCATCACAACAGCTCCTATTACCAACCAACCTTTCTCAGAAACCTATTAATCATTAACAAGTACCACAAGCACTGGAGTCTTCCTCTATTATTAGTGATATGGAAAAGTAGAAAATGAAAATAAGTAGACTGCTATGCTCTTCTTAAATTTTAAGGTCACACGATATTTCTGATCCACTCCTAAGATTCTGCAACAAAAAGATGTCACAATACTGATTTTCCTCCAGAAAAATCGAACAGCAGCACATCTTTCTATAATAATGGCTCTGTATCAGAGTTTCTCTGCAAATTAGTTCCTACAGAAATTTCAATCCATTAACAAGTTCCAAGAAACAGACCTAAAGATTTAATAGAACTCCATTTTCAAATATTACACTAGAAAACAAAAACCACACATCTCTATCTGTTTCATTTCTCACCTCAAAACACTTTTTCTTTTTTAAAAGGGATTCTATCAGCTGATTGGCATATGCTGTAAGGTGGCCTTGTTTTTTACATAAAGGTAACAAGACTAAAAAAATACTAAAATGTGTAGTTTTAAATAAATTTCAACATCATCATTCATAAAAATAAGTTGGGATAAAATGAAAGACAACTTTAAAGTGTGTATTATACATGATTCCAAATTATCCAACACCACTGGAGGTTAGATCCATTTAAATGGGCTCTGTGGATTTTTTTTCCAAAATAACCAGTTTTTATCAATTTAAAAAATATTTTTCCTTTATATTCATGTTTTTGGTACACTCTACACATTTTTTTTGAGTTCTTTATTTAACAAATGACAGTTCATGTCCAGAGAGTCAACAGCCGGTTTAAATCTAGTTTTAAATGCAGATGCACGGCCCCTAAAAAAACCTACATTTCCAAAACAGTAAGATTTTTTTCCTGTTAATGTTACTGGCACCTATACAAACTAATTCTAGGTCAACAAAAAAACAGAGGGAAGAAAACAGAAAGTTACAAGAAACAGATTACGTACCATTACTCTGCAGCGTTAATCCTGAGAGATCTTAATTTTTTAGAGGGAGGGGAGGAAAAAAGGAAACATTAATCATTACCATGAAAATATTCTCTATTACATTTTAAATTACAGGATGCAATTTCAAACTAGAGATTACAAAACTTTATAAATTATTTCAATTCAGGAAGAGCAGAATAAATGCTGTCTAGCAATAAACTAATCAGATCTACAGTACTTTTCATTCTATTTTTCAAAACCAATATTGTCTTTTAAAAAGATTTACTTATTTGAAAGGCAGAATGATTGAGAGAAAGGGAGAAACAAGGCAAGATACAGATCTTCCATCAGCTGGCTCACTCCAGACCAAAGCCAGGAGCCTGGAAATCTATCCAGGTTTCCCACATGGGTGAGGAGCCTAAGTACTTAGGCCATTTTTTGCTGCCATCCCTGGCACGTTAGTAGAAAGTTGGATTGCAAGTGGAGCAGCCAGAACTCAAATTGGCACTCTGATATGAGATGCTTATATTACAAGCAACAACTTAACCTGCTGCACCACAACACTGGCCCCAAAAACAATGCTCTTAAAGGTCAAAATATCAACTATATACAGTTAGTTTTAGAAGTCAAAATATAAGTTTGGTCCTCAGTTCAAATTTAAATACTTGTATTTCATAAAAAATGTCTGACTCTAACCTTATTGAAGTCCTTCACGATTTCTACATTTATAAGTTAACTTAGAAAAATTAAACCAGTACTGGAATCTTTCCCTTTTATGCTTCTAAGGAGAAAAGCAAAATCCACTTACCAATTCCAGGTGAGACAACTCGTTCATAGTGATACGGATTCACACAGACACTGTCACATTTTAAGTCAAATGCATACTGACAATATTTAACATGTTTTAGTTCATTTTTGTGAAGATCAGGCCATCTCCAGAGACGGGCATATATCACATGAGGAAATCCCTTCCGACCAGCCACCTAGGAAAAATACATCATTTGCTGAACATCAGTTATGTGTCAGATATTATACAAGGCACATTATATATGTTCTCATTTAATCCCCACAATCCTATAAAGCCTGAATTTACTTTGAGAAAACTAAAGCTCAAAATAATTAACATGGCTATGTCTCACATGAGAGCTAGAATAACTTAGTTATAATTTAAAGGTCTGAGCTCAGGTCTTAAAAATGCAAAAAAGTATGAATTTGTTGCAAAACCTACACCTAAAATCTAGAAATAAAATTTTTAAATATAACAAAATTTCTCTAAGTTCCTTTAATCATAGAAAACTGTAAAAGGGTTACTTCTGCATAAAAACTGACAAGTGCAACAACTGATATCAATGACATGTATGATATCAGATTTCAAAATTATAAAAGGATTAAGGATAATTTTGTTTCTAAACATAGATACAGTATCAGAAAAGAAAAAAAGGCTACAAGGATGAATACCAAAGTGCTAAAGGTAGTTCTCTCAGAGTGTGGGTTTTCTTCTGCTTTTTATTTTTATTTTCCAAATTTTCTTCATTGAACTTTTTCTGAGTCAGAACATTAAAAAACTTTTAAGATTTATCTTCGGCCGGCGCTGCAGCTCACTAGGCTAATCCTCTGCCTTGCGGCGCCGACACACCGGGTTCTAGTCCCGGTCGGGGCGCCGGATTCTGTCCCGGTTGCCCCTCTTCCAGGCCAGCTCTCTGCAGTGGCCAGGGAGTGCAGTGGACAATGGCCCAAGTGCTTGGGCTCTGCACCCCATGGGAGACCAGGATATGTACCTGGCTCCCGCCATCGGATCAGCACGGTGCGCCGGCCACAGCGCGCCGGCCGTGGCGGCCATTGGAGGCTGAACCAACGACAAAGGAAGACCTTTCTCTCTCTCACTGTCCACTCTGCCTGTCAAAAAAGAAAAAAGAAAAAAAAAAGATTCATCTTTTATATGTTGTTCCATAATGCATTTGGTACAGGATACACAGTATCCTATAGTAACTTAAGAAAAATAATTCAGAATTTTTTTTTAATCTGTCATCACAGAAGACAAAGAAAAAGTTTAGTATGAGACTAACCTGCAGTCGTCCATCCAACGTTCTCTGTATGGTAACACATTTACTAGGATGAGCTCCATTTGTAGTTATAGCTGTTATTAAAGAATCTAATTCATCTTTTTTCTCCTTCAGCTTCTTTACCAAACTTTCAATTGCTCTTTTTGCAAATGTTTCACTCTCTCCACCTTGTCTATGGCACATCAAACTATGTACAATGCTTAGACAGGCATCATTACTTGTTGGTGTATTCGTAATAGACATATTGTCCATTTGTTCAAGTTTGTTCTTTTAAATCAAATATGTCTCCAATCTCCAGAGCGATTTTGATTTTCTGGAGGCAGTGAAAAACATACGTTTTGGATAACGTTGCAAGGAAAGTTGTTAGACATGTGGTGTTCGAAATAACCTAAAAGAGAGAGAGAGAAAGATGAGAACACATTTCACAAAGTAAATTCAGCTGAGGGAAAAGATAGATTTGTTCGGTTAAGTCAAGGATCTGATGCACATACTTAAATTTGACCTTCCTAAAGTGACTTAAAATGTTGCATTCTTGACATTATAAAAATACTAAAGTTAGGTCTTTTCATTATTATAAAGGCATGCTCAATTAAGTGCTGTTCAGTGCACCAGTCACCTTAAAGCAAAATCTTCAGATTGTGTAAAAGGGTTACTTATATGAACTAGCATTTTAAAATATTATTATCAATTATAGTTAACCTAAAAATCTACCATTAAACCTAAAAATCTACCACAAATACATATTATGTAAAAATTCAGCATCTAGTATAAATGCTGTTTAGCAGTTAACATCATCATCTTTGTTAAAAGAGACCACTGGCAACAATAAAAAGACAAACACAGTTGTGCATCGTGTAACGATGGGAATATGCTCTGAGAATGAGTGATTAGGCAATTTCGTCTATGCGTGAACATCACAGGCATACTTATGGAAACCAAGAGAACTACAATGTCCCTCGGTAATACAATCGCATGGCACCACCATTGTATACATGGTCCAATGTGGCAAAACATTGTGCAGCACACATCTGCAACCCAATTTTGAAATGGACAAAAGGATTCTAAAGGACATTTCTCCAAAGAAAATGGCCAATGAGCCCATAAAAGATGTTCAGGTACTGCGATGTAGCTGGTTAAACCACTGCTATGATGCCAGCATCCCATATGATAACCAGTTCAAGTCCTGGCTGCTCCGCTTCTGATCCAACTCCTTGCTAATGTACCTGGGAAGGCAAGTAGCCCAAGTATTTGGAACCCTGCCACCCATGTGGGAGACCAAGACAGAGTTCCAGGCTCCTGGCTTCAGCCTGGCCCAGGCCCAGCCCCAGCTGTTGTGGTCATTTGAGTAGAGAACCAGTGTGATGGAAGGTATCTTTTTGTTTCTCTCTCCCTCTAGCTCTGCCTTTCAAATAAATAAATCAATCTTAAAAAAAAAAAAAAAGTAAAAAAAAAAAAAAAACAAGATGCTCAACATCAGTCATTAGCAGAACCCTCACAAACTCCTGGTAGGATCACAAAATGAAAGTGAGTTACCATGTGATTCAGCATTTCCACTTTTTAAACAATTCTCCCCCAAAAAATAAAACCTGTGTACACACAAAAAGCTGTATGTGAATGTTCACAGCAGCACTGTTCTTAATAGCCAAAAGTAGATACAACTCAAATTCCATCAACTGACAAATGCCTAAATGGGTATATCTATACAATGGAATATTACTGAGTCATAAAAAGACCACAGTGCTGATACATGTTTCAACAGTTACTGGGATGCTACAGTTTTTAGGGATGAACCTAAAAAACTTAGTTAAATAAAAGAAGCTAATCAAAAAAGGTCACATATTGAATAATCTCATTTATATGAAATCCCAAAAGAGGCAAATCCACAGAAATAGAAAGGAAAGCAATGGCTGCCAGGGATTGGGGGAAGTCAAGTGAGGAGTGACTGCTAATTAGAATGGGTTCTTTGTGGGGGTTAGGACAGGAAGGGATGAAACGTTCTACAATTTAGCACTAATAGGAGGATGGCCCAAGTACTTGTGCCCTGCACCCCATGGGAGACCAGGATAAGTACCTGGCTCCTGCCATCGGATCAGCGCGGTGCACCGGCCGCAGCGCGCCGGCTGCGGCGGCCATTGGAGGGTGAACCAATGGCAAAGGAAGACCTTTCTCTCTGTCTCTCACTGTCCACTCTGCCTGTCCAAAAAACAAAAAAAAAATTTAGCACTAATAAATAATTCTACATTTACACTAAAAATCCAATGAATTACATACTTTAAAAAAATTTTATGTGAATTATACATAAACAAAGTTGTTTTATATAATTATTTTAATGTTTTCATTTTATTTGGAAGGCAGGGGGAAAGAGGCAGACACACAGACATTACATCCACTAATTCATTCCCCAAATGCCCACAACAGCAAATGAAACCAGGAATATGAAACTCAATTCAGGTTTCCCATTCGGGTGGCTGGAAACCAACTATCTGAAGCACTATTTGCTGCCTCCCAAGGTGCACATTAGCAGGAAGCTGGATTACACTTGAACCAGGCACTCTGATAAAGTAATTGCTGAGCCAAAACCCATCCCAACAAGATTATTTTTCTAAAGACAGACCACTCAATTCCTCAAAAGATTTTACCTGTAAAAGCAATAGGGTAAGGAGCCAGTGCTGTGGTATAGAAGGCAGGGCTTCCGCCTCCAGTGCCGGCATTCCATACAGGCGCCGGGTCAAGTCTCGGCTGCCCCACTTTCGATCCAGCTCTCTGGTATGGCCTGGGAAAGCAGCTGACGGCAGCCCAGGTGCTTGGGGTCCCACACCTGTGTGGGAGAGCCAGAAGAAGTTCTTGGCTCCTGGCTTCAGATCGGCCCAGCTCCAGCCATTGCAGCTGTTGGGGAGTAAACCAGTGGATGGAAGGCCTCCATCTCTGCCTCTGCCTCTGCCTCTGCCTCTCTGCAGCTCTGCCTTTCAGATAAATAAGTAAATCTTTAAAACAAAACAAAACAAAAAAAGCAATAGGGTCAATTATTTTAAAAAGGAATTGAGGGACCGGCACTGCAGTGTAGTGGGTAAAGCAGCCACCTGCCATGCCAGCATTCCACATGGACACTGGTTCTAGTCCCAGCTGCTCCACTTCCAATCCAGCTCCCTGCTAATGTGCCTAGGAAAGCAGAAGATGGCCCAATTCCTTGGGACCCTGCACCTACATGGGAGACCAAGAAGAAGCTCCAGGCACCTGGCTTTAGACTGGTTCAAGCACTGGCCACTGCAGCCATTTGGGGAGTGAACTAGCAGATGGAGACCAACCTCTCTCTACCTCTGCCTCTCTGGAACTCTTTCAAATAAATAAATTAAATAAATCTTTAATAAAAAGAAATTAAAATATAGGAAATGGATACTAATCAAGAATCCATTCAACACTTAAAACCTTAAAGAGCTTACTTGACTTCAAGATCACACATGGAACAGGAAAAAGGCCATCAGCTCAAGAATAAACAAGGTAAAGCAGGGCTGAAGCCTGCCCTTTGCATGATGGGTTAATTATTTGTTCAATGATGTTCCAGACTGCACTTTTATTTTACTTTGCTATTTATTTGAATCTTATCCCCTCCCCAAATGAATAAAATTCACCCAACATTCTTCTATAAAAATCTGTTCCTCTTCAGATGATCCCGATTTGTTAAAGCATCAATTTCATCCAATGACCCAGTCTTGGAAAGTATGGCAAACCATCTCTGATCTCCCCGTTCACTACTCCCACATTTCCTCACAGAGTCTTCACCTTAATCATTTTTTGTGCTCCCTCCTTTCTATTCCCCATGCCACTGTTGTAGTTTTGAGCCTCCTTGGTGTTTATATCAATAACCTGGTATTTAACCCTTGCTTCTCTCTATTGTTACTCCTTTTACATTTAAACTTGTCTGTTCAACTCATTATAAGCCTCAAGCAGAGAAGTACTTTTTCACCTCTTTGAATACTTATCATTTACCCATACTCAATAAGTATATGTTGACAACTAAAGATTACTTGCATGGGGAGTTTTGGAATCAGAGATCTGGATTAGAATCATACTTTTTGGGGGCCAGCATTGTGGCAGAGCAGCTGCCACCTATGACACCAGCATCCCATATGAGGGCCAGTTTTGAGTCCTGGCTGCTTTACTTCCAATGCAGTTACCGGCTAATGTGCCTGGGAAAAAAGCGGAAGATAGCCCAAATACTTGAATTCCTGCCACCCACATAGTAGACCCATATGGAGTTCCAGGTTTTTGGTTTTGGCCTTGCCCAGCCCCTACCACTGTAGCAATTTGGGGAATGAACCTGCAGATGGAAGACCTCTGTCTCTCCCTTTCTCTGTAACTCTTTCAAACAGAAAAATTTTTTAAAAATCTCACTTTTCATACTAATTGGGCAAATAAAGTTACAGAACTAGCCAATGCCTAGAGCAGTTCAAAAGTCTTTATTGGGACTAATTTCCACTTCAAGAGCATAATGCCGCCGGCACTGCGGCTCACTAAGCTAATCCTCCGCCTTGCGGCGCCGGCACACTGGGTTCTAGTCCCGGTCGGGGCGCTGGATTCTGTCCTGGTTGTCCCTCTTCCAGGCCAGCTCTCTTCTGTGGCCAGGGAGTGCAGTGGAGGATGGCCCAAGTCCTTGGACCCTGCACCCCATGGGAGACCAGGATAAGCACCTGGCTCCTGCCATCGGATCAGTGCGGGGCGCCAGCCGCAGCGCACTGGCCGCGGCGGCCATTGGAGGGTGAACCAACGGCAAAGGAAGACCTTTCTCTCTCTCTCTCTCTCTCTCTCTCTCTCTCTCTCTCACTGTCCACTCTGCCTGTCAAAAACAAAGAAATAAAGAAATAAAAGAGCATAATGTTTCCAAGGCACCATTCTTCAAAGTTGTTCTTTAGGTTTCTGTCACATTCCAGGAGAGATGCAATCATCAGCTACCCTGAATGGGTCCAGACCCTGAAGCCAGGGTAACACCTGTGCAGAGGGGTCAGAAAGTATCCAAAGGTCATCCTTCATTTCGTTTTTAATTTTTTTAGTTTTTATTTATTTGAAATACAGAGTTACAGAGAGAGCGAGCCAGAGAGAAAGTTCTTCCATCCATTGGTTCACTCTCCAAATGGCCACAACAGCCAGAGCTGAGCTGATCCGAAGCCAGGAGCCAGGAGCTTCTTCCGAGTCTACCACACAGGTGCAGGAGCCCAAGGACTTGGGCCATCTTCTACTGCTTTCCCAGGCCATAGCAGAGAGCTAGATTGGAAATGGAGCAGCCGGGACCTGAACCAGAGCCCATGTGGGATGCCAGCACTGCAGGCCAGGGCTTTAACCCACTGTGCCACAGTACCAGCCCCCCTTCATTTCATTTTAATATTAAGATCTCTACCCCAGAAGGAGCTTAACCCTTATTACCATAATACGCACCCTACATAGGAACATGATTCTGAATGGCACCTGCATGAACTTGTACCCACCCCAACATGCAATGACAAGAACTTTTCCTCCTCCATCTTCATTTTCCTTTAATGCCAAACATACTTATTTCCTCTTGCTTGGGGAAGCCAAGGCTTTGGAAACAATTCCCTGTGGTTTCCAGATTTGCTGCAAATAAATTATTTTGTGTGACAACTTCTACTGGGGCATGTCTTAATTAAACAGGCCAGGTAGCAGATCCACATTTTTGTTATTTAAACTCTATGACCTGGCATAAAAGGAGCATATACAGAACTCAAAGGAGAAAACTTATATAAAATATCTGGTACATGTCATTCAATAGAAAGTAACTATTGTCTGAATACTAAAATGTTTAATTGTTTTAAAGGGAAATTTTCCTAAAACTTACTATGCATTTTCTCCTATTGAAATTCATTAAAGAAAATGAAGGAAAGCAAAGAACAGAAGTAATCCTCTGATCTGGGACTAACAACACAAAAGTTGTGATGAGGCAAGTAAACTATATAAATGAATAACATGTGCTAGGTGTAAAGAAAATTACTACAGGCCTGCACCGTGGTGTAGTGGGTTAAGTCACTGTCTACAGTGCCAGCATCCCATATGGGTGCCAATTCAGGTCCCTGCTGCTCCACTTCCCATCCAGCTCCCTGCTAATGCACCTGTGAACGCAGCAGAAGACGGCCTGAGTCCTTGGACCCCTGCACCCATGTGAGAGATCTGGAAGAAGTTCCTGGCTCCTTGCTTCAGATCGGCTCAGCTCTGGCTATTGCAGCCATTTGGAGAATGAACCAATGGATGGAAGATCTGTCTCTCTCTTAAAAACAAAAGAAAATTACTAAAGAATACAAGTGCCTGTCCATCCAAAGTGGGCAGCTACTACACACTTCCAGAAGTGGCAATTGAGAATGCCAGCCCACTGCTGCCAGATCTTCAGAGAAAGTAAAACACGTCCATCAGTATATGAAATCACATTTTTAAGTAGCGGTGACTTTTTCATGGAAAAAAGAAGGAAGAGAGAATGCGAGAAATCACTGCATATGCCAAAAAAAACCTACAACCTTAACTCAAGTACCACCGAAGAGAACCACCAGTATGGAATCAGTGAGGGCCAAGCTTCACAATTTAAATTTCTACATTGAAAGCTCTAAGACATAGCAACTATACCTGTCTTACTCACTATTATATGTCCAGTTCCGAGGACAGGTAAGTGTTTCATGTTGTCCAAAAAAATCCCTTTTCGTATGTGCTCTCAGATGTTAGTTCATGTTAAACATCAAGACACATTTATCCACTGAGTAAAGTTCTAGCCAACCTTCAAAGTACAGCTTAATTTATCAGTTTTTCCCAAACACTGTCTCCTCTCCTCTTAATCCCAAAGAATTGCTTCACAAGTGTGTCTATTGTATGTTCCCTTGTGTGCTACTTAACTCCCTAAAATTTGAAACATATTCCTATAACAGCTGAAAACATTTTAATTATTTGATTATGTATTTGTCTCACATTGTTGACACAAATGTTTAAGTTGTAGAAAACAGCCACATTTTCACCTTAGAAGTTTCTAACACCATGCATAGTTCCTCACATATACCAGGCAAGTGTCTGTGCATTAACTACTATAGTTTTCTATTCTGTAGAATTTTCTTGCAATAAATTCCAAAGCATACAAATACTTTGGTTGAACTCATTTTCCACTATTATGTTCCAAAAAGATTTGTACCAATTTATAATTAAAGTATTTGAATGTGATTATTTTAACCACAATCTCACCATCATGTCATCATTTTAAAGTGTTTGAGTGGGGTCAGCATGGTGGTGCAGCATCCCATATGAACGCATGTTCAAGCCCTGACTACTCCACTTCCAATCCAGTTCCCTGCTAACATGCCTGGGAGCAGCAGAAGATGACCCAAGTGCACTCACTCAGGATACCAGGAGGAGGCTCCTGGCACTGGCCTGGCCCAGCCCTGGCCATTATGGCCATTTGGAGAGTGAACCAGGGGATGGAACACATCTCTTTCTCCACCTCTCCCTCCGACCACCACCACCAACTGTCTTTTTCAAAGAATTACAGTAAATCCTTAAAAAATAATAATAAAGTGTTTATGTAACCACAATCTCACTATCACATGTCACCATTTGTAAAGTTTATTCTTTTAGGGTACCTAATGGTATTTCACATGTTGTCTTAATTTCAAGTTTCTTTGAACACTAATAAAATGACCTTGCTTTCATTAATTTATGGATTTATTTATTTGAGAGGCAGAGACCTCCCATCTGCTGATCCTCTCCCTAAATGCCCACAACAGCAAGAACTGCACCATGCTGAAGCCTAGAGAGTGAGGAACTCAATAAAGGTCTCTCACATGGATAGCAGGGATCCACCTACTTGAGCCATTACCTGTGGCTCCTAGGATAAACTTTAGCAGGAAGCCAAATCAGGAGCAGAGCCAGGACTCCACTTAGAGGATCTAAGTACCCCAAGCAGCAGCTTAACCACTGGGCCAAATGCCTGCCCTATGACCTTGCTTTGTTAAATAAGCTTTCTTATATTTCTTTTGACTTTGTTGTATTCCTCTGGCCACAAGTGCCTGAAACAACAGTAGAATTTCCTTGTATAAGAAAAAAAAATCACCACAGGGATATACAGATGAAGTCCTAGTATAGTAGACACAGGCACAATACTGGCATGAACAAAATTACATGATCTAATCAAAGCTCTAGCAGTATGACTGGTCATATTAACATTTCTTTCAATTTTCATATGTAAAATGGGAACAATATTTGCTATACGAACTTTACAGAATTACTCTGGTAATCAAATATAACAGTATATATAAAAGCAATCTGGGAATCATAAATTGACCAACTCAATAAACACAGTATCTATCATGTGCAAAGCACTAAAAAGTAGTACATAATCAGAAAGGGGTGGGGCCAGCGCTGTGGCATAGCAGGCAGAGCTGCTGTCTGCAGTGCCAGCATCCCATATGAGTGCCAGTTGAGTCCCGGCTGCTCCACTTCCAATCCAGCTCTCTGTTATGGCCTGGGAAAGCAGCAGAAGATGGCCCAAGTGCTTGGGCCCCTGCATCCACATAGGAGACCCAGAAGAAGCTCCTGGCACCTGGCTTCAGATTGGCACAGCTCCAGTCATTGCAGCCAACTGGGGAGTGAACCAGTGGATCGAAAATATCTCTCTCTCACTCTCTCTGCCTTTCCTTCTCTCTCTGTGCAACTCTTTCAGATAAATCTTTAAAAAGGGGGGGGGGGTCCCAACTTTATCAGAACATTTCATTTTTATAACAGATAATTTATATCACCCCCAGCCATGCTGAAACAAAATTCTAACCTACTGATATTTTTTAAAATTTGACAATGTCTCAACTGTAATATAAAGGGGAAAATATTTATATTAAAAAAATGTATATTTTAACATATAAGTGCTGAAGCACATTAACTTAGAATGTAAAATAAAGAGGCTAGATGCCTGCATTAATGCACAGAATCATAAACAGCCACAAATTCTGACTTTCCAGATAGGTGTGCTACATTGGCAACTCAAATAGCACCACCACATGCAGTTGGTGACATGAATTTTCCCTAATGGTAAACTTCTGATAAAGTTCCAAACAAAACAACTTCAATTAAGAAATCAGATTGAAGAAACTTAATTCCTAGAAAACTGGAATATATATTAAAATGGAATTAGTTTACTAACTGAAAGAATTAAAAAGGAGAGAACAACCCAACTTGGGAAGCGGGATACACAGCAGACTCATAGAATGGCAAATGTCCTAAACAGCACTCTGGCCTCAGAATCAGCCCTTAAGGCGTTCGGATCCAGCTGAAAAGCCCATGAGAGTGTTTCAGGCATGGAAAGCCAAGACACTCTGGCAAAAAAAAAAAAAAAAAAAACCTAAATGAAAGATCTCTGTGAGTGAGATCCCAGTGGAAAGAACCGGCCATCAAAGCAGGAGGTACCTTTCTCTGAAGGGAGGAGAGAACTTCCACTTTGACTATGACCTTGTCTAAATAAGATCGGAGTTCACAAACTCAAAAGGCTTCTATAGCCTTGGCAACCCATGACAAGAGCCTAGGGTGATTACTGACACCATAAACAAGAGTGTCAACTGTTAAGTCAACAACAGGAGTCACTGTGCACTTACTCCTCATGTAGGATCTCTGTCCTTAATGTGTTGTACAATGTAAAGTAATGCTATAACTAGTACTCAAACATTACTTTACACTTTGTGTTTCTGTGTGGGTGCAAACTGTTGAAATCTTTACTTAATATATACTAAATTGATCTTCTACATATAAAGATAATTGAAAATGAATCTTGATGTGAATGGAATGGGAGAGGGAGTGGGAGATGGGAGGGTTGTGGGTGGGAGGGAAGTTAAGGGGGGGGGGGGGGCACTGTAATCCAAAAGCTGTACTTTGGAAATTTATATTTATTAAATGAAAGTTAAAAAATGGAATTAGTCTCCAAATTAATTATGTTTTCCTCCTACATAAATTTCTTGGGTGTTTGAAAATCTTCTATGGCAGAAGATAATCTTCACTGTCTCTCAAAGAATGTTATCACCAGGCCCCACCCACCAATCTCCCACAAGTTTCCATAACACCCCTTAAAGAGTTCCAGTAATAAATACTAATCTAGATATTACTGCACAGGTAATAAACACTAAAAGAGGTAGGCATTAAAATGATGTGGGAATTTAAGTGCAGAAGAATGGAAAGACTACATAAGTGAAGCCTTAGCATGATTCATCTGTCAGGATACAGTAGGTTATACCACACTGACAGCCAAAGTCTTACTTTCTGCATAAGCTACATGTTCAGCTCAAGTCAACTCAGAGCACTACCCTCTGTCATCTTTCAAGGAGCATTTTGGCAATGGCTCCATCTTATACACATGTTCTTTTATATGGCAGGGGAAAGGATAGGGCAATTCATGTACCATCTCTTAAATGCTGTCATTTCATTCACATTTGGTTGGCCAAAGTCATAGAAACATGCCAACAGTTCCCAACCAGAAATAATTTTTGTCCCTTGTGGCACAAAAATTATTCTGGCAATGTCTGAGCAATCCGTGATGGTTATAACTGGAAGGAGGAATCGGGACACAGACATCTAAAAGGTAAAGGCCAGAATGGCTGTTAAATGTCCTGCTATGCACAAGGAAGTCCACCCACATAACCCCAAAATGTCAATTATGCCAAGGGTGAGAAACCCTGAGCCATGCCTACCTCAAAAGGGCAGAAGATGGGGAGAAGTGCATCACTTAAATATGCCAGAGGAGAACCATGAGAACACTGGTAGAATAGTACTAATGACTACCACATGTGGATACAAATTTGCCAAGCTGATGGAAAATCACAGGAAAACCCAAAGTGATAAACATACAAATGTTTTGTCTAGAGTAGGTTCATGGAAGGAAAGAGAGGAGCAATAACAGCATTATGTTTGTATTACAGAAAGAACTTCAGTGAGAGCATGGAGAATAGCTTGGGAAAGGAAACAGAAAACCAGTT
This sequence comes from Oryctolagus cuniculus, assembly GCF_964237555.1. NCBI lineage: Eukaryota > Metazoa > Chordata > Mammalia > Lagomorpha > Leporidae > Oryctolagus > Oryctolagus cuniculus. The sequence goes on from NC_091441.1 coordinate 27,266,412, forward strand.
ATGGAAGGCAGCGTCATGGCGTAGTGGGTAAAGCCTCCTCCGCCTGCAGTGCCAGCACCCCACATGGGTGCTGGTTTAAGACCTGGCTGTTCCACTTCCGATCCAGCTCTCTGCTATGGCCTGGGAAAGCAGTGGAAGAGGCCCAAGTTCTTGGGCCCCTGCACTAGCATGGGAGACCCAGAAGAAGCTCCTGGATCCTGGCTTCAGATCAGCGCAGCTCCCGCCATTGCGGCCAATTGGGGAGTAAACTATTGGATTGAAGACCTCCCTCTCTCTCTCTGCCTCTCCTTCTGTTTCTGTGTAACTCTTTCAAATAAATAAATAAATCTTAAAAAAAAAAAAAAGAAAACCAGTTATGAAATAATGATCAGAAACATGCAAAGGGCCTAGATTAGGAACATGGGGAGTAGAAATGAAGGTAGGAAATCAATGAGGTATTTCTAGGTAGAAAACACTGAACTCTTTAACCAGCTGAACAGGAAGGTGGAAAAGGGGGACAATCAAAGGATGACCCATTTCCTAGCTAGGTTAACTGAATGCTGAATAAAAGATTTAAAAAGTATTAATAACTTCAATTTTATATATGCTGTTAGTAGAGCTCAGCAGCGAAGCTCGGCCTATTTAAAAGTCAGTAACCTCTAAATTCACATCACATACTGGAATGCCTGGCTGAAGTCCCAGATCCCCTACTTTGGATCCAGCTTCCTACTAATTCTTAACCTAGAGGAAACAGATGATGACTCAAATACCTGGGTCCCTGCCACTTATATAGGAGACCAGAACTGAGTTCCAACTGACTTTGACCTGGACCAGCCTGGGTGGTATAGGCATTTATAAGGTAAACCAGAGATCGAAGCTCTTTCTGTGTTTTTCTCTCTCTGCCTTTCAAATAAGATGAAAATTAAAAATAAATAAATAAAATTAAACAGGCTGAGTTATTAGCCAGAGGGTCTTAATGTCAATTCATATATTTCAATTCATGAATGCTGGCTTTTTTTTTTTTCATTTCTCAGACGTGTTTACTTTTCAATTAACTAGTATACATGTAAAGCTTAGACAAGAGTAATTTAAAAAGTTCACAAATGGAATTAAAAGGTAAGTTTGGGGTGGCCGTTGCGGCACAGCAGGTTAAGTCACTACTTGGGATGCCCTCATCCCATATCAGAGTGCCCAGGATCAAGTCCCACCTCCAATTATGATCCAGCTTCCTGTTAATGCACACCCTGGTAGGCAGCAGATGATGGTTCAAGTTCATGGGTCCCTGACACAAAAATTGGGAGACCAAGATGAAGTTCTAAGCTCCTGGATCTGGCCTGGCCCAGCCCTAGCTGCTGAAGGCATTGGGGATGTGAATCAGCAGATGGAGTATCTTTCTCCTCCCTCCCTTTCTGTGTGTGTGGGTGTGCTGCTCTGCCTTTCAAATAAATAAAAATAAACTTTAAAAGTTTATTTTGGTGCAAAAAATTTTTTAAATCTAAGTAGTTTATTTCATAATACACATTTTTCATTAATTTTTTAAATTTCTTTTTTATTTGCAAGAGAAATAGAAAAAACTATCTGCTGGTTCACTCCCTAAATGCCCAAAACAGCCAGGAGCTGGAACTCAATCTCGGTCTCCCATGTAGGTCATTTGAGCTATCACCATTATCTACTAGTGCCGGCACTATCAGGAGGGTGGAAACAGGGTCAGAGCTAGATATCAAACCCAGGCACTCCAGTATGGGTTGTGGGCAACTTAACTGCCAGGCCAAACACCTGACCATTCATGAACTTTTTGAAGATTTCTGCTATGCATGAATTTCAATTTCTCCACCAAAATAAATGTATCTTTTAATTCCATTTCCCACAAACTTTTCGAAGTAACCTCATATGTATATTTTAATTATCAATCAATGTTCAATAAAACATTTAGTATATAAGTTATTTCAGGAAAGTGCTTAAGTTTAATTTCGGCAGAGGGGGTGGCAAAATGACTATGCTAGCAAAATATCACCAAGAAATTCTACAAAGTACACATTTGGCCTAGTGGTAAAATCACCCATATTCCATACCAGAGGGCCTAGGTGCCAAGTTTCAGCTCCACTCCCAGTTCCAGCTTCCTGATGTGGCTCAAGTACTTAGGTCCCTGTCACACACATAGGAGATGTGGGCTGAGTTCCCAGCTCCAGGTTTTGGCTTGACCCAGCCCTGGCTATTGCAGAAACTTAATGAATGAAACAGCAAATGAGAGCTCTCTCTCAAAAAACCCACAAAAACAGAAAAACAAAACAAAAAACTATATTAAAAAAAGACCGAGATGAAGATGAACAACAAGAGATGGATAAACTGAGAGATATACTTCTTGCTTATCCATGGGTCTTAGATTTAAAAGTCATTTTGGTGTAACAGTTTCACTTTAAATAATCCTATTTAAGACCTGGATTAAATTCCAGCCTCCTGGATTCAGCCTGGCCCAGTCTGGACTGTTGCAAGCATTTGGGGAGTTAATCAGAAGATGGAAGATCTATCCATGTCTTTCAAATAAAATGAAACAAATATAATTTTTAAGTAAGTATTCTATTTTAAAAGTCAACACCAAAATAACTTTGAGTTAATAAATTAGAGGTTGTTAAAAGCATAATCAACGGAATACTACAGCTGACATCTGTTTTTGTCTGCCAGCATATATTTCCCATTCTGTAATGGTATTCTGATTTTCCAAGTGGTATTCTGATTTTCCAAGAAGAGTCTCCCCATCTGGGCAGGTAGGCCAATGCCCACCCTGACAAATTAGATTTACCCACTGGCCACACTACCATTTCAGAGATGGGAAACAGACCAAGACAGGACAGTGACACTACTCCACTACTTTAGTGAACTAAGGAAAAACAGCCTCTTTACACAAGATTTGAAGCTGAGAATAATTAGTCTGGAAATTACCTGATAAATAAACTAATAAAAAAAAAAGCAGAGCCAAGAGTTAAAAGTCTTCAGGATTCTGGTGAGATCCTGGATCCAGCAGTTTGAGGCCAGCTCTATCTCTATACCACGCCAATGGATTTCTCTTTTTACTATATTTTCCATAGTATATAATAACTAAACAAAACATTCATTACTAACATTCTCAGAAATAGCAGTGATATAATACAAACCAATCAACAGAACTAACCAATAATCCACACAATACAGACAACTAGTGACTTTAAAATAGCAGCTTTTAAAACTCTAGTCTCAGGATTCCTTTACTTATACCTTTAATTATTGAGGAAACCAAATAGTTTTCATTTAGTGGGTTGTACCTACTAATATTCATCGTATTACAAGTCAAAACTAATAAAATTCTAGAACTTATTCTATTAATTCATTTAATATAACATATTAATATCTTAAAATATTTTCCAAAAGGCGGTAATCAGAGTGACACTGTCTTCTATATTTGTGAATTTCTTTAATGTCTAACTTAATAGGAGACAGCAGTGAATACTGCTTCTGCAATCTGTTGTGATATGGTGCTGTTTTGGTTAAACTATACGCAGAAAAGATATGTTACTGGAAAAAAGGCTTTTATTTTTTTTTTTTTTTGACAGGTAGAGTGGACAGTGAGAGAGAGAGACAGAGAGAAAGGTCTTCCTTTGCCGTTGGTTCACCCTCCAATGGCCGCCGCGGCTGGCACATTGCGCTGATCTGAAGCCGGGAGCCAGGTGCTTATCCTGGTCTCCCATGGGGTGCAGGGCCCAAGCACCTGGGCCGTCCTCCACTGCACTCCCTGGCCACAGAAGAGAGCTGGCCTGGAAGAGGGGCAACCGGGACAGAATCCAGCGCCCCGACCGGGACTAGAACCCGGTGTGCCGGCGCCACAAGGCGGAGGATTAGCCTAGTGAGCCGCGGCGTCGGCTAAAAAAGGCATATTTTATTAACCTTCAGATAATAATGGATATTCGCCTTTTATTCAACACAAAACACAGCAATTCTTATTTATAATTTTTAAATAATTTGAATAATTCTTTAATTTCAAGCATCAGGTGATTGCAGTGAAATATCTGAACCCACAGCAATTAAGTTCTTGACTTGTTATATTGTACTCTGAATGGATCACACACCTATACATGATTTTATAACATCATGAATTCATCATTTGAGAAAGTATTGGTTCAATGAGTTAGATAAATTTTTCAAATCTTGATACATTTTCTTATACAATATATATCTTTTTAAATCACATTCCTCAGTATCATCAATCTCATCAGAAAAATCTTTATAAGGAAACTGACATTCATAATGACAGATTAGAGCTTTCCAAAAACCTAATTTTGACTTAAAAGGTCAGATTTGATCGTTGACAAAAAAACTCACTATATTCATGGTCAAAAAATAACTAGGGCCAGTGCTGTGGTGTAGTAGGCTGAAGCTTCCACCTGTGGTGCAGGCATCCCATATGGGCACCAGTCCCAGTCCCAGACACTCCTCTTCCAATCCAGATCTCTGTTTATAGCCTGGGTAAGCAGTGGAAGATGGCCCAAGTGTTTGGGTTCCTGCATCCACATGGGAGACCAGAAGAAGCTCCTGGCTTCAGATTGGCCCAGCTCCAGCTGTTGCAGTCATTTGGGGAATGAACCAGCAGATGGGAGACCTCTCTTTGCCTCTCAAATTTAAAAAAAAAAAAAAAATTCCCCTCAAAGAAACCTTTTATTTAAGGAATACAAACTTCATGCATTACATAAGTACAACTTGAGGAATATAGTGATTCTTCCTATAATATCCACCCTCCCACCCACATTGTCACCCCTCCTCTTTCTCCTTCCCAGTCCCATTCTCCAGCAAGATCCAATAAATAAAAATCTTAAAAAAAAAGGTTTATCATTCTGTTAAGTGAAAATAAAAATGTATTCTACATTTAAAAAGCAGCCAGTTTAGCTTGCAGCTCACACAAGTGCTTTACCTAGAAATAAACACTGTATTTCAATGTGCAGAATGCTTTATACATACTTCGTATTTAATCACACTGAATATTAAAAAAGACTGCATGCACTCCACGGTAGATTTTAAAAACAAACCGTTTACTGCTTCTGCAAAGGCATTCTCAAATGAAACTGTTAATTTTTTCAGATGTTTAACATGTACTTGGATGTAAAGAACATGATAAGGACTTATACACAGTTGTGCAATTGCCTTGATTCATGCAAACGTGCCAGAAGTTTACCCACTATTCCTCCTTTACCAACAGTGTAAATGTCAACACAGTGAAAAGGCAAATAATGTCTTAGTTTTATTCTGAAAATTAATTTGACTTTGTGAATCCCTTAAATAAATGGGTCCAGGGAATCCCCAGGAGTCTGTGGATCATACTTTGGAGACCACTTTTTGTTTTTACTTTTATTTATTTATTTGACAGGCAGACACACAGAGAAATTGGGGGAGGAGGGAAGTGGTGGGGGGAGGGGTGGAAATGGGAGCAGGACTCCCATCAGCTGGTTCATTCCCATATGCCCACATTCACTTAAGCCTAGAGCTGAGAACTCAATCCAGGTCTCCCACATGGAGGGTGCCCAATTACTTGGACAGCTATCACTGCTGCCTCCCAGGGTCTGCAGAAAGCAGAAATCAAGAACTGGAGTCAGAACCTTCCTTAAAAACGAAGCTGGAGTCAGGAGCCAATGACAGCTATCAAATCCAGGAATCTGAAATGAACCACTGGTGTCTTAACCACTAAGCAACTGCCCACCCTAGAACCATTGTTTTAAAAGATTTGGAAACTAAGTTAGAAAATGCATTTCATAAAACTTTTTAAGTCAGGGCTGGTGCTGTGGCAGTGATTAGGCCATGGCCTGCAGCACCAGCATCCCATTTGGGGAGTGAACCAGCAGATGGAGTATCTCTCTGTGTGTCTCTCTCTTTCTCTCTGTAACCATGCCTTTCAAATAAATAAATAAATCTTAAAAAAAAAAAAATTGAGGGACCAGCGCTGTGGCATAGTAGGTTAAGCATCTGCCTGTGGCGCCAGCATCCCATATGGATGCTGTTTCAAGTCCTAGCTGTGTCACTTCAGACGCAGCTCCCTGCTAATAGCCTGGGATAGCAGTAGAAGATGGCCCAAGCCCTTGGGCCCCTGCCCCTGTGTGGGAGACCCGGAAGAAGCTCCTGGCTCCTGACTTCAGATGGGCCCAGCTCCAGCCATTGCAGCCATCTGGGGAGTGAACCAGCGAATGGAAGACCTCTCTGTGTGTCTCTAACTCTGCCTCTCAAATTAATAAATAAATCTTTAAAAAAAAAACTTTTAGGTGAAAGAGACTGTCAAGTCATTTAGCTTATTCTCACAAGAGGGGCTATCAAAACACTCATGGACTAGTCCAGCTCTACTAAATAGGTATCAATAAATACTCAGGGCCCCATCTCTTAGAGGAGTTTGAGGTACTATCAGTTTTACAAAAAACGGATCTAGTCTATAAGGTTCACAAACTACCAAAAAAATACTGAAAGAAATTATAATACCATGATATAGACAACTTATTTTTTTAAAAAAACTATTTACATGGTAGTTATTTTTCTTTACAATCAGCCCAGCCACTTCAACATCTATACACATAAAAATTCTTCCTTCAATTAATTTTAGATGCACCTAGTATGCTGATGTACCATGATTCCTGGCTTAGCTTATGTCACTTAGTACCACTTTCAATCTTTCACCAAATGCTTCAATATTATAATGACTGGCCATCTACAGATATCAAATGACCTGGAATTCATAACTGAATATCACTGGTTAAATATTCTTAATTCAGTTTTACATCTGGAAATACGTGTTGACTGGAAAAATATCTGAATTCATCTATATTAAGATTCAGAAATCGTACCTTACTATAAAAACTAATATTCAGAATTCCTCTTTTTTAATCATAAATAAGATTTGCAATGAAACATGTAAAATGTAGTTTAATAGGTTTTTCTTTCCCTAACATTTATTTGAACGGCAGAGTTACAGAGAGAGAGAGAGAGAGAGAGAAACAGAGAGAGATCTTCCGTCTGCTGGTTCACTCCTCAAATGGCTACAATGGCCACAGCTGGGCCAGTCCGAAGCCAGGAGCTAAGAGTTTCCTCCAGGTCTTCCACGTGGGTGCAGGGGCCCAAACACTTTTGCAATCTCCACTACTTTCCCAGGCACATTAGCAGGGAGTTGGATCGAAAGTAGAACACCTGGGACTCAAATTGGCGCCCATATGGGATGCCAGTGACTACCCACTATGCCAAAGTGCCAGCCCCAGTTTGATAGGTTTTAAGTACATTAACTCCAGTGTACAGATGATGAAAAAGTTAAAAAGTCTGTACTATATGAAAACAAAGCAATAAGGATAAGCATATCAAAATAACCAAAGCTCTTAAAATCAAGAGTTTTTTTTTTCTGGTAAGACTGTACAGATATATTTTTCTGATAATACTGTATAGATTCCCAGGCCGCCTCCACTCTGTTACTATTCTGAATCAGTGTGTGTGTGCTGGGACAAGGAGGCATAAAACATTTTATTTCTTAAAGTTGCTCTTCCAGAGACAGAAAAGCAACCAACTCTATAGACCAGCATTTGGAAACTACTTTAGGTGATGTTAATGGAGCCCTGGGTCTGCTGGTAGGATAAAGTGGGGCTAGTTGAACAACTTTCTCATATGAAGTTAAGCGCAGACAGCACAAGCTAAATCAATACAACTTGCCTCTCAAGAAGTGACCAATTAATTGGTGGCTAGCAAATTTTATGGTTTCCAAGCAGATGAATCCCCTAAGACCAAATGCCATTAGGAGTTTAGATGCTAATTTAGGTACTTAAAATCTGTTCATTTCTAAAAGAGCAAGCATTTTAGAGTACTTTAAAAGGCCAACTTCCCACTTAAAATAGTGATACACCAGCTTCTCATCATGGGAAATACAGCTTTCTAAAACTTGCTACCAGACCATTCAAATAAACTGAAAATAAGAGGGAGGAAGAAGAGAACAGGAGAGGGAGGGAGGGGTAAAGAAACAGGCTTAAAACAAAACAAACCTGGGGATATCTTCAAAATCCCTTATGGAGAGAGATGAGAGATGACCACACTGTGCTTGAGGAGGAGCATGACACTCCACTGAAGAACACACAGTTGACAAAAGGGAAACCACTCAAAAGAAGAAAATCAGAGATCCCTAAAGGCCCAACCACTGTGGAGCTCCGAATTGGCGACATTTTAGACCCACTGAATCACAATTTCTGGGGGTGGGATTCAGACTAAAGCATTTTGTAAAGCTCTTTAAGAGATCTCACAGTACACCCAAAGTTGAAAATCACTGCCCTAAACCTTGAGAGTCAAAAACAATCATGATAAACCCTACTCAATTACAAAGCCATCAAAACTGTGAAATATTCCCATATAAGCAATACCTGGTCTTTACTCACATGTTTCAAAGTTTCCTGGATGTCAACTACACCATGTAACTACCAAGGTGACACAACCTAAAATATCTTGTTCCTGAGAAACTGGAATTAGCCAAATTTCCCATTACCAAAATTAGATATTTTAGAATGAGAAGAAGTCTAAATCTGACTCATTACCAAGTATATCTGTATGTCTGTATCATACTGAAAGTAGTTCAAATGAATGATATCTAAACACAGTTTTCAACTGTTTGAATTTCTCATTTTAAAACAATTTAGTCTTCATCAATTGTTGGGCAACAAGCCTTAAATTTGGTAATTTAACAAATTGTGTTATGCTTTATTACACTGGTCTAATGTCTTTAACTTTCATTTAGTATAGAAAACAATGAAATCAATGAAATATTTTAATCACATTAGTTTTATGCAATTAAGGGTCACCTCAGAATCATTATTCATCACAGCTTTAAGTAAAACAAACAAAACAATTCTGCCAAACTACAAATCTTCTAGGGGGAAAAAAGAAATCCAAATCTCTGTACAGTGAGCACTGTAGTCTCTAATATAAGATGTTTATAGAACCATTCACGGCCGGCGCCGCGGCTCACTAGGCTAATCCTCCGCCTTGCGGCGCCGGCACACCGGGTTCTAGTCCCGGTCAGGGCGCCGGATTCTTTCCCGGTTGCCCCTCTTCCAGGCCAGCTCTCTGCTGTGGCCCAGGAGTGTAGTGGAGGATGGCCCAAGTCCTTGGGCCCTGTATCCACATGGGAGACCAGGAGAAGCACCTGGTTCCTGCCATCGGATCAGCGCGGTGCGCCAGCCGCAGCGCACTGGCCGCGGCGGCCATTGGAGGGTGAACCAACGGCAAAGGAAGACCTTTCTCTCTGTCTCTCTCTCTCTCACTGTCCACGCTGCCTGTCAAAAAAAAAAAAAAAAAACCATTCACTAGAAGTCAGCTTAGTGGCACAGAGGGTTAAAGCTGCTGCCTGTAATACCAGCATCCCATACTGGACTGCTGGTTCGAGTCCTGGCTGCTCCTCTTCTGATCCCTGCTATTCGTCAGCTCCCTGCTATCACACCTGGGAAAGCAGCAGAAAGATTGCCAAAATTATTGGACCCTTGTCACCCACATGGGCTCCTTCCTGGCTTGAACCTGACCCAACGCTGATCATGACAGCCATCTGGGGAGTGAACCAGTGGATGGAAGATTTCTTTCTCTGTTTCTCCCCCTTTCTTTGGCAATCTGCCTTTCAAATGAATAAATCTGTAAGGGAAAAAAAAAAAGGAACCATTCACTCTAAAATCACTGAGTGAAATGGAGAAAAAAAAAAGTATGCTTAGGGAAGAACAAAATAGAACTAAAGTAAAAAATGTATGCTCTTTTAAAATAGGCAAAAATTTAGACAAGATTAATTGTAAATATAATGAACAATGCAGAGTCCGTAGAGTTAACTACCGCAGTACAAGTCTCAGCAATTCACAGCTCACATAGAATAGCAGAGTCTAACCATGTAACTATAGAAAAAACACCTTCCAAGTGTAGCCCTGGAGTGTGACTGGGCAGCATGTAACTATTTGAATGCTTTCTCCTTAACTGGGGAAGGAGCAGGGGGGTGGAATCTGAACAGGAATGCTGCAAAAAAATGCACACACAGAAATACCTAAATTAAAATGTAGCTTAGGAAAGTGAAGTTTTTAAAACAGATTTGTAATATTTACCGCTTTCTCATGTAAAAAGAATTGCTTTAAGTATCAAAGTTATCAAAAAAGGTCAATAATCATTCCAAAATATTTCAAAATGACTTTCTCAGCACAAATTTTCATTAAGTCTGAAACACATTTGCAGGGTATTTTTTGCTAAGCTCAAGATTTTCAGTGATGCTATTTAGCTAAACAGAGAAAGAGGCACTCACCACTTCAAAAAAAATTTTTAACTAAGATGCAATACCTCTTTAAAGCAAATTCACCCAAAAGCCTGGAAAGCAAAGAAAAACCACTTCTATTAATAGATTTACAAAACGTTATATCAGTTTTCTCAAGAAAGGCTTTTAGTTTTAATTTCAAGAACCTAAACTTACATAATTAGTCACCACCTTGACACCTAAAGGTAAGACTTCACCATCAAAATGGTTGGCCTGCCTCTATTATATTTGTTCTGTAACAAACTCATTTAAGATGACTAAGAGGACAAAATCATGACAGCCTTATGGAAAAATATTAATGAGAAATCATATTTTAAAATGATATCCACCATTTACAATTTGGAATATCATCTAATTGTATCAGAACTTTCCATCATAGAGACAGTAAGTCCTCAACAGAAAAAAACAAAGTTACACTTTATAACTTCTACTGCTGTTTCAATTGAAATATATTAAGTCTTGGTAAGGCATGGCAAAGGCAATTTACGAAATTACAATAAAAGTATCCAAAATGCAGTGCTCCAGGTCTAACGTATGAAATTATGCATTTCTGTATTTCCTATTGAGCCTCTAAACGGTTTCAGCCAGCAAGAAGTACTGAATCTACCTCTTAAACACTCGGATAACCAAACTGCTACTCAGATTAAAAGGATGCTAATTCTAGCAAAGGCCAAAGTTGCTAAAAATTAGTTAAGACTACATGCCTGCAAACAGCCATTCAGGGTACTTAAAATGACCCCCCCACCCACACACACTTCTCTTAACTGTTATGCACCCTTATTATTACTAAATCATTGGCAATCCCACCTTAAATTATGCTACAAAAGCTTAAGGCATTAACAAACTAATTTCAAAATAGCTTGTTTAGTCTCAGAAACAAACACAAGTTTTCTACGTTTTCGGGGTGGGGGAGCTCGGGGGCGGACACAGCTACCCATCTTCATACTGGGCTTTTTAAAGCTTCCGTACCCGCAAAGAAATCTTTCAAGCTCACTGAGCAGCCCCGTGTCTTCCTGAAAACCTAGCTCGAGAAATCACCGCAGCAGCTGGGGCCATATGATGGAGCCACCGCCCTCCAGCCCGCACCGACTTCACGCTCGGGACCCGGAGCCCCGACAAGAAGGTGGTCAGCTGCGGCTTTCGCGAGGAGGCGCGCCGTCCTGGGGCGAGGGTAGGTCTGGTTAGGTGCAGAGGAGGGGTCCCCGCCGGCCGCCGCCGCCGCCGCCCCCCGGGCTGCAAAGTAAGTAAACAAATCGGAGCCAGGAACGCGAGCCGGGATGACAGCACCGGGACAAAGAAACCAAACATCTGCTTGAGAGAAGCAGCGAAGGCCAGGCCGTGACAACTTTCACTGAGACCCAAGGCGACACTCTGCTCCGGCCCGAGGCGCTGCGCGGGGGCCGCAGCCGAACTCCTCGGGCACAACAAAGGGCGGCCGCCCGCCTGCCCGCCCGCCGCGGGAGTCCCTCTCCGAGTTTCACTTGATTCGCCCACAAACTACCAGCCGAGTTCGCCGCCGGAGCGCCGAGCCCGCAGCCCGCAGCCCGCGGGACGCTGGGCTCCGCGGCCCGACGCCCGCCCGGCGCCCCCGGCGGCCCCGCCGGCCTCCCGCGCGCTCGCCGCCGCCGCCGGGAGCCCGCCCCGGGGCGGGGAAGCGGCGGGTGGGGTGCGCGGGCCCGGCCTGGGGAAGGGGAGGGCCATGGCGCGGTTACCTGGGCTCGGGCGGTGGCGAGCAGAGTCCGCTCTCCCGCCGCGGCTCGTCCGCGGGCGCGCCGGGCCAGTCGCTTCCCTCCGCGGCCCGCAGCGCTCCTGGGCCCCGGCTGCGAGGCGTCCCAGCCAGGCCGCCCCTCCTCAGCGCCGCGCGGGCCGGGCCGCCTCGAGCTCCCGGGCCGCCCCGCGCCGGGGGGCCTCTCTCGCGGGGCGCCCGGCTCCCCTCCCCCGCTCCCGCCCCGCGGGCGGCCGGGGCGCCGCGGAGAGGACGGGAGGGCCTCCCGTGGGGAGCGGGCGGGCCAGAACGCGGGCTCCGCCACCCGAGCCGCTCCGTTACCGCAGCGGCGACGACGACCAGGGCCGTGTTGTTGCTGCCAACTTGTCGAGAGGACACTGAGCATGCGCGCGCGGAGACCACATCCGGGTAATTTCAGGGTTTGGCCCTTTTCCCCCCCGCAGCTTTCCTTTCTCCTCGCTGCCCCCGCCTCCCGCCCGGAGTGTCGGGAGGGTCGCTCTGCGCAGGCGCCCGCAGGGCAGCGCCGGGCGGCTCCGAGTGCGGCTCAGGGCCGGGGAGCCGGCCGAGGGCGCTGTCCCGCCGCGGTGGGGAACGGCGGCTCGTGGTCGTCGGAGAAGCTGGTGTCCCTTTGGGAAAGGCACCCGGGCAGCGCGGGAGAGCTCGGCGCGAAGGGTCCAGTAAGCTGGTGGATAGCGAGCAGCCAGGCTTTGTGGGATTTTTTTGTTGTTTGGCTTTGAGGACCTGCGTGGGCGCAACAATGAGACTCTCACAGCCAAGCGCTAACTCTGGGGAGAAGGCGGCTGCAGCGGTTTACCTTGGTGGTGACCGCCTCTCCCTTCTCTCCCTGCAGCCCCGAATCTCGCGCTCGCACAGCGGACCGTCGGGACCCGCGCGATCGAGGGCCTGGCCGGGGGTCTCCGCGGTCTGCGGCCCCGCGGCGCACCTGTTCACCGGGGCGCCCGTGAACTCCGCTTTGCACTTTGTATTTCGTTTGTTCGATAGGTTTACAACAGAGCTGCTTTTCTTTTGTAACTTAAAGAGTTCCAGAAAAGACAACACTTTTTTTTTTTTTCTCACCAACTAGGAAATCCTTCCAAGACTAAAGTCATCTCTGAGGTCACGTGACCCAGAAAGTCGGAGAACCCGCAGCAGCACCGGTCACACACACTGCCCCGTTCCGTGCTCGTTGCCTTCGACGTCTGGGCCATTTCTTCCACAAGAAACCCCTCAGCCTGCCCTCTTCCGAGGGCTGTTCCTTTTCCCCCCGGTTTACAGAAGTCTTTCCAGCGCTGGCTTTAAGGGGTTTCATTTCCGGACTTGCCAAAGGTACTGTTTTCTAAAAATTGCTCGGCTTTAGAAGGCAGCCGAGGACACGGCCTCACCTTTTGAAACTTTCCTCCACCTGACTTGTAGAAAAAAATCAAAATTCTCACCCTCTGCTGAGGTGTAGTGGCCCAAAACGTGAAAACCTTCCGGGACAGTTCAAAGGGCCAATTCAAAAATTAGTCTGCAGTGAGAAAGTAGACGACCTTAGTGGGTGGATATGACATTATTTTGCAAGTCAGGTGGATTCCAATTGTTTGCCTTCAAACAAAACTGAAGAAAGACCTGTCAGGCCAATAGGCCATTAAAATGATTGGCTAATAGATCAATATCTGATTCTGAGTTAATGTACCTCCAGGAGCTTCTAAAATTGAGTAACGGTTACTATGGCTAAGCACCTTCCATCTGTATCGTTCATCTGTAGCTGTATAACAGTATTACCACTAGTCTGGAAACTTAAGCAACACACAGCTTCTATGGATCGGGAGTCCAGGCTCAGCTTAGCCTTCTGCAAAGTAAGGCACTCCTGGGAAAAAGGATTTGCTTCCGAGTTCACCTCGCTGTTGGCAGCATTCAGTTCCTTGCAGGCCGCAGGACTGAGGGCCTCGGTCTCTTCTGCTGGCTGAAGCCCCCTCGGCTCTTTGCCCAGGGGCCCTCTCTCTAAGGAAGTTCACCATATAGCATCTTGCTTCTTCATAGCCAGCCAAGGGAACAGCCTCCGCAGACACTGGTTTCTCAGCTTATGTAACAGAACCACCACGTGCGCCTGATCATTCCCATCCTGTGGCCTTTGCTGTGCCCCACCTGCACTCAAGGGGCGGGGACTGCACAAGGGTGTAATACCAAGAGGTGGAGAGCACGCGGGTTCACACCAGGGTCTGTCCACCACACCGTTTACCTAGCTATGCAAATCCCATTCCCTGTAAACTCAGCCTCTCCTCCGAATTTCTCCTCAGCTTCTTTTGTTTTTTTTTTTTTTTTTTTGACAGGCAGAGTGGACAGTGAGAGAGAGAGAAAGGTCTTCCTTTTTGCCGTTGGTTCACCCTCCAGTGGCCGCCACGGCCGGCGCATCGCGCTGATCCGAAGGCAGGAGCCAGGTGCTTCTCCTGGTCTCCCATGGGGTGCAGGGCCCAAGCACTTGGGCCATCCTCCACTGCACTCCTGGGCCACAGCAGAGAGCTGGCCCGGAAGAGGGGCAACCGGGACAGAATCTGGCACCCCAACCGGGACTAGAACCCGGTGTGTCGGCACCGCTAGGTGGAGGATTAGCCTATTGAGCCACGGCGCCAGCCTCTCCTCAGCTTCTCCTTACCTTTTTGCTTATGGGAAATCTGACTTTCCCCTGGAACACTGCTTCCTTTGCCACTGGCCACAGTCATGACTGTTTTCAACAGTAAGCCTCTTAGTCTGTCCAAGGAGCTTGTCCTGTCCTAACTCAGCCACTTACTCCCAGAGTCATAATCAAGGGATCTTTATCAAACTGCCACTTCTTCATGTTGACAATGTAAGCCTTCTCACACTCCAGTTAGCACCTTGTATTTCCAAGTCACTTCCTGGAGTACTCTAACTCCAAAAAGTTTTTTTTGTTGTTTTTTTTTGTTTGTTTGTTTGTTTGACAGGCAGAGTGGACAGTGAGAGAGAGAGACAGAGAGAAAGGTCTTCCTTTTTGCCGTTGGTTCACCTTCCAATGGCCGCTGCGGCCGGCGCATCGCGCTGATCTGAAGCCAGGAGCCAGGTGCTTCTCCTGGTCTCCCATGGGGTGCAGGGCCCAAGGACTTGGGCCATCCTCCACTGCACTCCTGGGCCATAGCAGAGAGCTGGCCTGGAAGAGGGGCAACTGGGACAGAATCCGGCGCCCCGACCGGGACTAGAACCCTGTAAGCTGGCGCCACAAGGCAGAGGATTAGCCTATTGAGCCACGGCGCTGGCCAAAAGTTTTAACCTTTGTACCCATTTATTCCCATCCTTACCCAGGCTAATCCCCTGGCCTATCATTACCATCACTTTTGCACACACCCTCAACCCCTTTACCTTCTTCCCCTTTGTGCTTGGCTCTACAAAAACAAAACCCTGATTCAGGTCCGCTCACCACCTACCCCACACCAGTACCCGTGCTTCTGAATGTGTTTAGCAAAAAGCACAATCACACTGACTAGTGTCACTGTAATTTCAACACAGTGCTGCCAGCGACACTATGTCCCTCCTCTATTCTCCTAGATTACGTCCCTTGTCTTTCTTCTAACCTGTACATCCTCCCTTCCCTCTCACCCGATAACCTGCTTCCTATTTCTGTAAGAAAGTCGAAGCAATGAGACAAAACGTCCACAGAATCCCCTATCATATCTCTCATAGCTGCAACACGGCCTTGTCTCTGCCTTCACCTTTATTATATACAATGGAATCTCCATGAGCCTGGACAAAGCCAGTCCTCCCACTGAAGCAAGGACTCTCACTCCGACTGGCCTGATCAAGATCATCACTATCATCCAGCAACTACCCACCCTCCCTTCTGTGTTATCAATATTTCCCTCTACTGGGTCATTTTCATAAGCTTAAAAGCAACTGTTAATTCTCCAGTCATACAGATTCTTCTGTGTGACTCATCTCCACTGTCCGCTACCACCCATTTCTCTGCTTCCTTTGTAACAAAATTTCTAAAGAAGTTTCTATACTGTACTTTAGTTCTCTTTCTACTCTGAAAAAGCAGATTCCATACCATATATACATTTATATAAAGTTCAAAAACATGTCAAACACTTTGTATGTTAAGACCACATACATTTGTAGCAAAATAATAATGCACATGAGACTATAAATATGCATATGTTGAGTTGTCAGCTGAATGAGTAGGTCTCCCACCCTCACTGCATCCCACTCCATCATGCTTTCATCCTACCTTTTTTTTTTTTTTTTTTTTTTTTTTTTTTTACAGGAAGAGTAGACAGTGAGAGAGAGAGACAGAGAGAAAGGTCTTCCTTTTGCCATTGGTTCACCCTCCAATGGCCGCCACGGCCGGCGCACTGCAGCCAGCACACCACGCTGATCCGATGGCAGGAGCCAGGTGCTTTTCCTGGTCTCCCATGGGGTGCAGGGCCCAAGCACTTGGGCCATCCTCCACTGCACTCCCGGGCCACAGCAGAGAGCTGGCCTGGAAGAGGGGCAACCGGGACAGAATCCGGCGCCCCTACTGGGACTAGAACCTGGTGTGCCGGCACCACAAGGCGGAGGATTAGCCTATTGAGCCTGATTCTTAATGAATACACTTGTCATTATCAACAGGGAATGCACACTGGCTGAATCCAATGATCTGCTCTGAATTCTCGCCATATTCACACATACCCTCTGGGTTTCCCTCCTCCATCCATGGTGCTTCCCTCCCTGTCTTTGCTGGTTCCATCTGTTTTCTCAAACCCCTAACCTTGCAGTGAGTGACACAGGGTTCATTCCTTGGACTTCTCTTTTTTAGCTATGTTGATTTCCATGATGATCTCATCCAGTCTCCTGACTTTCCTTATCATTGAAGGTACCTGATATCCTACATGATGACCACTCCCAAAGTTCTCTCTCTACATCAGACCTCTTGCCTGAACTCCAGATTCTGATATCCAGCAATCTGCTGCACACCTCAAACTTAACCTGTCACAAACAGAACAAATCCCCCCTCAATTCTGTTCAAACCCTTTGGCTTTCCTATCTCAGCTGATAACAACTCCATCCATGCTGGACTTTCCTCTTTCTCTTGCGTCCATTTCCAGTCCAAAGTCCGAGCACCTCTGGCCACCTCCACTGCTGCTCCTGCCCCCGTCTGAGCCACCTTCAACATACGTGTTGATTTGTCTTCGAAAAGTTTGC
This sequence comes from Oryctolagus cuniculus, assembly GCF_964237555.1. NCBI lineage: Eukaryota > Metazoa > Chordata > Mammalia > Lagomorpha > Leporidae > Oryctolagus > Oryctolagus cuniculus. The sequence goes on from NC_091441.1 coordinate 27,283,607, forward strand.
CCTGCTCTCTTGCTTGCCTCTTCTCTACATAATAACTACACTAATCCTCTTTAACAGATGTCAGAGGTCACGCCTCTGCTTAAATCCTTGCATCCAATGCCCCTGCTTTCAGAGTAAAAGTCTACAACCTTACGACAGTCTGAAGGGTCTGTAAAATTGGTGCCACCACCCTGCCCCCAGTCACGAACTCCTTAAATGCATCTGCTGTCTTCCTCCTCTTGGACACTGTGCTCCGTCTTCCCTGACATCAAGTTGACCCAAGAAGATCTCAGGCATGTGCCCACATCAGGGCCTGTCGCTAACTGTGCCCCCTGCCTGGTCCACATTTTCCCCAGCTAGCTGCTTGCACTAACTCTCACCTCCTTCAGTCAAAAATCACCCTCTCAGGGCCGGTTTCATGGTGTAGCACGTAAAGCTGCCACCTGTGATGCCGGCATCCCATATGGGTGCAAGTTCTAGTCCCGGCTGCTCCACTTCCCATCCAGCTCCCTGCTAATGGCCTGAGAAAAGCAGCAGTGCTTGGGCCCCTGCCACCCATGTGGAAGACCCCAAAGAAGCTCCTGGCTCCCGGCTTTAGTGTGGCCCAGCCCTGGGTGTTGTGGCCATGTGGGGAGTGAGCTGGTGGCTCAAAGATCTCAGGGCTGTGGTTGTGGCACAGCCAGTGAGCTGCTGCTTTTGATGATGATATCTCGTAGGAACGCCGGTTGTGTCCTGGCTGTTCCACTTCCCATCCAGCTCCCGCTAATGACCTGCAAAAAGCAGAGGAGGATGTCCCAAGTGTTTGGACCTCTGCTACCTGTGTGGGAGACTGGATGAAGCTGTCCTGGCTACTGGCTGTGGTTTGGCCCAGCCCTGACCATTTTGGTCATCTTGGGAATAAACCAGTTGGTGGAAGATTCTCTCTCTCTCTCTCCCTCTCTCTTTCTCTTTCTTCTTCTTCTTCTTCTTCTTCTTCTTCTTCTTCTTCTTCTTCTTCTTCTTCTTCTTTTCTCTCTCTCTCTCTCTCTCTCTCTCTCTCTCTCTGTGTGTGTGTGTGTGTATCTGCTTCTGTCTCTGTAACTCTGACTTTCAAATAAATATTTTTTTTGACAGGCAGAGTAGACAGTGGTGGACAGTGAGAGAGAGAGAACAGAGAGAAAGGTCTTCCTTTACTATTGATTCACCCTCCAATGGCCGCTGTGGCCGGCGTGCTGATCCGAAGGCAGGAGCCAGGTGCTTCCTCCTGGTCTCCCATGCAGGTGCAGGGCCCAAGCACTTGGGCCATCCTCCACTGCACTCCCGGGCCACAGCAGAGAGCTGGACTGGAAGAGGGGCAACCGGGACAGAATCCGGCGCTCCAATCAGGACTAGAGCCCGGTGTGCCAGCGCCACAGGCAGAGGATTAGCCTATTGAGCTGCAGTGCCAGCCTATCAAATAATTTTTTAAATCACCTTCTCAATATGGCCTATCCCTACCCTTTTAATTTTTTTAAATTTATTTATTTATTTGAAAGGCAGAGTTACAGAGAGGCAGAGGCAGAGAGAGAGAGAGGTTTTCCATCTACTGGTTTACTCCCCAAATGGCTGCAATGGCAGGAGCTGGGCTGTTCCAAAGCCAGGAGCCTGGAGCCTTCTCCAGGTCTCCTATGTGGTTGTAGGAGCCCAAGGACTTGAGCCATCTTCTGCTGCTTTCCCAGGTGCATTAGCAGGGAGCTAGATCGAAAGTGGGGCGGCAGGGAATCGAACCAGCGCCCATATGGGATGCTGGTGTTGCAGGTGGCAGCTTTGCCCACTACGCCACAACGCTGGCCCCATCTAGATGAGTTTTATAATCTTAAGAGACTCAACCTTAAAAAAGTTTTTCTATTTTCATTATATTTGAAAGAAGAGACAGACAGGCAGAGGTCCATACACTGGTTTACTCTCCAAATGTCTGTAACAGACAGGACTGAGCCAAGCTGAAGCCAGGAGCCTGGTCTGAATCCAGAACTCCCACATGGGTATCAGGGACCTAAGTGCTTGAATTACCATCTGCTGCCCTCCCAGGGAGCACTTTAGCGGGAGGCTGGATCAGAAGTCAGGTCAGGTCTTGAAACAGGTACTCACATATAGGATGTAGGAGTCCCAGGTGGCATCTTAACAATTGTACCAAATGACTGCCCTCAAGAAACTCAATTTCTTGAAATACTACTTATTTATTTGAGAGAGAAAGAGAATGCCCGCATCTACTGGTGTATTCCTTAAATGCCCATAATGGCCAGTGGCTGGGGAAGGGCTGAGGCCAGGAGCCAGGAAAGAAATGTAGGTCTTTCACACGGCTAGCAGAAACCTACTTACTGAAGCCATCACTACTGCCTCCCCAGGTCTGCGTTATCAGGAAGCCAGAGTCAGCAAGTGAACTCAGGTGCTCCAGTGTGGGCTGTGGACATCTTAACCTCTAGGCTAGGGGCTGGCACTGTGGCACAGCGGGTTAATGCCCTGGCCTGAAGCACCAGCATCTCATATGGCGCCGGTTCTAGTCCTGCCTGCTCCTCTTCCGATCCAGCTCTCTGCTATGGCCTGGGAAAGCAGTAGAAGATGGCCCAAATGCTTGGGCCCCTGCACCCACGTAGGAGACCTGGAAGAAGCTCCTGACTTCAGATCAGCACAGCTCTGGCCATTGGGACCTATTGGGGAGTGAACCATCAAATGGAAGACCTCCTCTCTCTCTACCTCTCTTCTCCCTTTGTAACTCTCTGACTTTTGAATAAATAAATAAAATCTAAAAAAAAAAAAAAAAAAAAAAAACTCTAGGCTAGATGCCTGTTCTGAGATTCAGTTTTTTAAAAGAAATTTTTCAAAAATCAGGGAAATGATAGGTTGATCGATAAAGACTTTCCAGCCTAAAATATACTAAATTGTTTAGAGGAAAGTAGACTGAAAATACAAGCTAAGAGGACAAAAGAAGGATGTGAAATTTCTTTTAAAGAGAAGCTGTTTCATAATTTTTTAGATAGATGATAGATGCATTATGATATTTAGATTCCTTTGGATACACTTAAAGATTGACATAACAGTCTTATTTTTAAATTCCAATACTTATAATATGCCAGAAATAACAAACCTTCCCATTATTTAAACTTGTGATGAAACATTTTAGACAGCTTTAGAAGTACAAGAAGAAACAAAGATTTTTCAAATTTCTTTTAGGACATAAGCAAGAAAGGAATTGTGAGGCCCACAGTCCCAAAGCACTCAAAGGGAGCTAAGGCTCTGCTAAGGTTTCTCCAAGTGAAATTGAATCTCCAATTCCGTCCCTGGCCTATGCAGGCAAAGTCTAGAAAGCCGTATTTTCTTTTTGTCATCTTGTTTTTAAATTCATTTTAAAAGATTTACCCATGTATTTGGGAAAGAGAGAGCTCCACCCATGCTCGTGTAATGGCCCGCTTTCTACACTGAGGAGCTTTCCAAGGATGACGAGGATCAGAACTCGTACCTCTCTATCCCGGGGTGGAGTTGGAGAGCTCTTACTCCCAGCACTGCCCAGCTAGAGAGGACTACAGTGGAACACTGTGGAAGTGATCCCAGGCCGGCGCTGCGGCTCACTAGGCTAATCCTCCGCCTTGCGGCGCCGGCACACCAGGTTCTAGTCCCAGTCGGGGCACCGGATTCTGTCCCGGTTGCCCCTCTTCCAGGCCAGCTCTCTGCTGTGGCCAGGGAGTGCAGTGGAGGATGGCCCAAGTGCTTGGGCCCTGCACCCCATGGGAGACCAGGAGAAGTACCTGGCTCCTGCCATCATTGGATTAGTGCGGTGCGCCAGCCGTGGCAGCCATTGGAGGGTGAACCAATGGCAAAAGGAAGACCTTTCTCTCTGTCTCTCTCTCACTGTCCACTCTGCCTGTCAAAAAAAAAAAAAAAAAAAAAAAAAAAAAAAGACACAGTGATCCTCCAAGAACAGTTCCTGGAGTTTGTCAGTAGGCCACCCTTTCTGGCTGCTTCCAGGTGGAGCTGTGAGTGCTCTCCTGCCCTACTTTGAGCATTTAACACTGGCCCTTGCCAACAGCAAGTTCAGAAAATGTTAAATGAATGCCTAGAGGAGAGAGATTGGAGATGAGATTGAGAAGACAAATTTGGGGCTAGACCATAAAGGAAGACATGCTGATGAGTTGAACTTCATTCAGGAACAGATATGTTTGGGCTTTTTAAAAATAGCTTTATTAGAGCTATTGTGGCACAGAGGGTTAAGCCACCACCTGAGACACAGGCATCCCATATGAGCACTGGTTTGAGTCTCAGCTGCTCCACTTGTGATCCAGTTTCCTGCTGATGCATCTGGGAAAGCAGCAAAAAATGGTCCAAGAACTTGGGCCCTTGCCGCCCACACGGGACACCCAGATGGAGTTCCAGGCTCTGAACTTTGAGCTGCACCAGTCCTAGCCACAGTGGGCATTTTGGGAGTGAACCAGTGGGTGGAAGAGCTCTCTCTCTGTCTCTGCAACTCCACCTTTCAAATAAATAAGTAAATCTGTTTTAAAAATAGTTTATGGAGGTATAATCTAATGTCAAAAACTTTTCTCAGGCATTGGATAAATGTATATGCTGTGCAACCACCACAAACAAGTTTAGAACACTTCCATCCCCCAAAATTTCCCTTGGGCCCCTTGGCAGCCGGTGCCCACCCCCACACTCCTGGCCCCAGGCAACCACTGCCAGGCTTCCTGTTGCTACTTTAGATTTTTTTCCCGACTTTTACATATATGGAATCTTACAAATGCAATCTTTTGTATCCAAATACTTTGACTCTGCATGTTGTTTTGAGATTCAGAATGCTACTATGCGTATCAGTCATTAGTTCCTCTTTATGGCTTAGTAATACTCCATTGCAGGTACCTAGAAGTCCACAGAGACAGATGTAGCTTAGCAGACTAGGGAATGGGAAAATGGAGAACTGGGAGGTGTAAGACCTATTTTTGGGATGATGGAAGTGTTCTGGAATGAGAGAGGGCTGATGGTTGTACAACACTGTAAATACACTAAAACACACGGAATTGTACACTTTAAAATGGTTAAAGTAGTGGATTTTTGTACTAAGTAAATTTTATCTTTCAAAAAGTTGGCCCAGCATTATGGTGCAGCGGATTAAGTCACTGCTATGCAATGCCAGCATCTCATGTTGAGGCACACTCATAAAATAACTGGCCTGTATATTTTCCAAAAGTGTCATGAAAGACAAAGGCTGAGGAGCTGTTTCAGAAGAAAGAGACTAAAGAAACATGCAGTTGGCCAGCGCCGCGGCTCACTAGGCTAATCCTCCGCCTTGCGGCGCCGGCACACTGGGTTCTAGTCCCGGTCGGGGCGCCGGATTCTGTCCCGGATTCTGGCCCCTCTTCCAGGCCAGCTCTCTGCTGTGGCCAGGGAGTGCAGTGGAGGATGACCCAAGTGCTTGGGCCCTGCACCCCATGGGAGACCAGGATAAGTACCTGGCTCCTGGCTTCGGATCAGCGCGGTGCGCCAGCCGCGGCGACCATTGGAGGGTGAACCAACGGCAAAAGGAAGACCTTTCTCTCTCTCTCTCTCACTGTCTACTCTTCCTGTCAAAAAAAAAAAAAAAAAGAAAGAAAAGAAACAAACATGCAGTTGAGTGCAGTGCATAATCCTGGATTGGGACTGGGAGGGGGGATGGAAATTGCTATACAGAACGTTGTCAGGACAGTTGACCAAATTGGAAACTGGGCCATAGATTAAATAATAATAATATCGGGTCAGTGTGATGTCCTGACTTAGTAACTGTAGCATGCCAGGCCAGGTATGGGGCGGGGCAGGAAAGGCTCCTGGGGTGCAGAGTTTAAGGCAGCACTCTTAGGGGACCACTTGCTCTCAGGCCTTGCTTGCCTCCATCTGGTTGTGGTCCTGGTGTTGTGGCTGGGTCTGGGAACGCCCTTGGTCTTGGGAAACACACAGTGAAGTATTCAGGGGAAAGGGTAGCTTTTGCAACTTATTCTCCAAGAGAAGAAGAAGGGGGATATAGAGAAAGAAGATGTTACAGTACATGCTATGAAATATGAATAATTGGTGAATGTGGGTAAAGGATGTATCCTTTTGCTATTTGCAAGTTTTTGGTAAGTTTGAATTATTATTATTTTGTAATTTCTAAGGCACTTGTCCATGTGATGAAATTCCTTTAGCAGCAGAGCTGGAAGTTGAACCCCCTGCACCTCCAGCCATCTACACCTTGAGGTGTCATGCTTCCCTGTGCCCCAAATGCCCTAAAGCCAGGGCATGGGAGGGCCTGCTGACCAGGTGCCTCAGAGCCGTATTCCTCCAGCTTTAACGGGCACAGATGAAAAAGTGGATTCTGACCTAGTGGATCTGAGGTCCAGCTGAGGAGTTTGCTTTCCTAACAAGCTCCCAAGTGAGGCCGATGGTCCCGGACCATGGTTCCAGAGGCAGGCCCTAGACCCCAGGGCCCAGACCTGTATTGCCTAAAATTCAAAATGTGCTGGGGAGGAGAATAATGGCAAGGAGCACTGACTGCTTTAGGAGGCCGCCGACAGTCACAGTTCTACCATGACTTTTTGATGCTAAGTTGAGCTTTCTTTGTCAAATATCCTTTCTTTCACTGCACACGCAGAATGAGCCTACTGGGTGCCACACTGCAGGTCTTAGAATTGCATGGTGATGAACACTAACTGAAGCAGTTATAACTCGCCCAGACTTTCCCTTCCCCCAGGAGACTCCAAATCAGCCTTAAATCTAGACAGTTTTCACTCCAACAAGTGAACTTGGCATCTAACAGTCTCTCTCAGTGTCACAGGCACAAGAGAGAACATTGCAGTCAGGGAGTGCTGGAAATGACAAGTTCATAAAAGCGAATAAATAAATGAATGAATACAAGAGAGAAAAATATTTTTAAAAAGAGGCGACATTTGTTCTGTGGCAACATTTTAGTGATAAAAGGATCTTCTAATGTGTTATTTGTGTTACCTTTGTTTTAGCTTTTAACTCTCAAAGGGAAAATAACCTAAACAATGCCAAATTCTTTTCATATTAAAGCATTTTTCTTGGGAGACAACCTTGGAAAAAAATTACTTACCCTGGACCAAAATCACAGTTACTATTTATTTTTACTTATTATTTGAATGGCAGAGAGAAAGAGACAGAGACAGAGAGAAAGATCTTCCATCTTCCAGTTCACTCTTTAAATGCCTGTGACAGTCAGGGATAGATTAGGCCAAAGCCAAGAGCTGAGAACTCAATCCAGATTTCTCCACATAAATGACAGGGACCCAATTCCTTAAGCCACCACTTGTTGCCTCCCGGGGGTGCAGTAGCAGGAAGCTGGAATCAGAAGCGGTGTCAGGACTAGACACTCTGATACCGGATGCAGATATTTAACCGCTGGGCTAAACACTTGACTGTATTTTTTTTTCCTTAAAGATTCAGGGAGAACCAAGTGCCATTGTTTAGGGGTGGAAAATAGGCCAGCAAACAGGTACTGAAGAGGGAGGGGTGCGGTGAACACTTGAGCAGGCCCTTGCTGTGTGGATGGCAGGCCCCTCCTTTAAGAGAGGGTGGCCAGCATAGCCCGCGCCTCTCTGAGGTTCTAGAACAATGGTCCCTCCGAGATACTCTTCCTCTGTCTCAGTGGCTGCCACAGCTTCTCTGCTTTTGCTCCTTCCTCTTTCCTTTCTCTGGCTGACTTTCACTTCCCTGGCACTTCTGACTCCAGCTGCTGCCTTTGAACTGTCGCCACGCTTACTTCCCTTTGTGAAATGCTGCACCATCCGGGGAAGCAGGCTCCTAGGACAGCCTGGGGCCCGGTGAGCCTCCTCTGGGCCTGGGTACCCAGGTCTTCCCTCACATCTTTCAGCAGGCTCCGGAGGCGCTGGCCGTAGCGGTTTCCCTCACTTCCTGCCTTGTTCAACAAGAACACCAATCCCCTTTGAGAAAGATGCCCTGGCTCAAAAGTCCCTCCCAGGCCTGGACTGCCCTTCCCGGCACACAGAAAATTGGCGTCTCCATGGAGCAGAGAAATTGGTCTGAACCTGCCCCAGGCTGCACTGGTTATTAGAATGCGGCTCCTGATGCCGATCCTGCCCACAGTCCACAAAGGCTCCTAGGGAAATGCTGTTTGTTGGAGGGTTTGACACAAAGGCCCAGGAATGCGGGCTTTGCTGTGCTGCCCCCACAGCCTGCTCTCCGTCTTCACAGCTCTTCCGAGGGGAAAATCCAGACTGGATTCTTCAGCCCAGGGCAAGCCATGGAGGACAATCGCAGGCCCGGGCTGGAGGTCCGCCCTCCCTCCCTCCTCATCCTTCCAGATCTCATGCATCCATGAGGCCCTGCTCTCTTCCCAGCCATGCTCCATCTCGGCTGATCTCATCCAGACCGCAGCCTCTCCACTCCACCCTGTCCCGTCCTGTGTGTGTGCACTCAGCTTCACTCGGAGATGGCAGCTTCAAGGCTAGGTTTACGCATGAACTTTGAAGCCCTGAAATCCCAGCCCTATCGCTCCTGGGCAACTTACAGAACCAGTCTCAGCTTTGGCTACTCCATCTGTAAAAAGAGCTATCATAACACTTGTTTAAAGCTTAATTTCTTCCCTAAGGGTTAAATGAAAATTCTCACCCAACAAGAATTTATTGAGTGTCTACTGTTTGCCAGGCACTGCTCAAGATGGGGCTATGGTGCTGTACAAGACAAATTCCTTGCCCTTAACCAGTCTACATTCTAGTGGGTGATACATATGCTAAATACAAGGCTAAACATCTAACATTAGATAATGATTATTGCTATTTTTAAGAGACTGTAGAGGGTAGTTAGATTTGGGGATGGAGATGTTATTTTAGATAGGATGACCAGGAGGTGACACCTGAGCAGGGACCTGAATGGTGTAAAAAAGTGAGCTCTGCATAAATCTAGGAAGAGAAGATGTGAGGATCCTGAAGCCGAAATAAGCGATGGGTTCATTTAACAGGAGCAAGAGCAACATGGATTGGGTGAGAGGCGTCCATGCGTCGGTGAGGGGAGCCCATTTTCCCCTTCAGGTCTCCAGTTGGTTATCTGCCCGCTCAGTCACCTCTTTTTAAGGAATGGGGTTTGGTTTGGTTTTGCCTTTTTCTTTATTTTCCTTTCTTTGAAACGTTAGTAAGTATCTGCATTCAACCAGGGGAGACGAGGTCCCAGGCCCGGCGGCCGCCCACCCCTTCCGTGTTGCAGTCTGCCCTGCAGCCTTCTTCGGGCCTGTGAGCTTCCTGGCTCCTGATGGCCCCATGTCTGGTACGTTCTACCTGGTGCTGCCGCTACTCTCCTTCATGACGCCATTTGCAGGGTAGGAGATCGGCTTCCCACTGAGCCTGGGCCATGGGATTTGCAGCACCTTGTTTTATGCTTCAGTAAGTTTGTTGGAGAATCCTATTAAGTTTACATTTTTTGAATATTTGTATTACTTACAACTAATTATTAAACACAAGTTTTAAAAACCTAAAGAGAGAGAGAGAGAAGGCATGCAACAGGTTAGATTAGAGAGGCAATATGAGTGGAAGAGGCCCAGCAAGTAGTCAGTGCTCCACCAGCGATAACTGTTGTTAAAGGGGTCTTAATTTTCCCAACAAGGCTGCATGCTCTGTGCATGGATTCATTCATTGAACAAATACTTACTCGGGGGCCTGCCAGGCACTTTGCTACAAGATAGGGATGTCATAACAAACAAAACAGACGGGGGAGGAAAATAGGAAGAAAACGAGCAGCGTATAGTGAAAGATCAAGCGACAGCTGAGGCCACCTATTTAGGAGCTCAGCTTGGACTCGGTGACACCCTGATGCTGTTCTGTAATACAGAAGTGCCCAGAAAAGTGCCCAGTGAGTCGCTGTTTGAATTTTAAGAGATGGAAAAGATATGCATGGTAGAAAGAAACCAAAAGAAGTCCAGGGTAGCAATTTTTATGTCATTAAAAATAGATTTTAACATGAAAAACATCATAAGAAGCAAAGAACACTTTATACACAATATAGATCAAGCAGGTATACAGATTATACACTATATACATCTTTGTATATAGTGTATATATAGCATATATATTGTATAGATTATAATCTATATTATACACTATATAATTGTATTAGATTATATACTATATACACTATATACAGCTATAAGCTCCACGATATATAAAACAGCAGCACAGAAGAATTGACAACTGTCATTAGCTATTTTCCCTTGGAAACAACAGTCTGAACGGTTTTTTTCTTAAGTGATGATAAAATATATTGGAATGACTCAATTAGTATGCACAGTCTAAAAGGCAGCTTTATACCCAACAAATGAAGCCTGTACTCCTTTAGAGAACCCATGTCACAAAGATCATCATCTACTAGTCATGTAGCTCAGTCAGTCCCAGAGTATCAGTATCATATTCTCTGTCCACAATGCAATAAATTCAGAACCCCCACAAAAGGGCTGGGGTAGCTGCACCGGCTCACTAGGCTAATCCTCCGCCTGCGACGCCGGCACCCCAGGTTCTAGTCCCGGTTGGGGCGCCAGATTCTGTCCCGTTTGCTCCTCTTCCAGTCCAGCTCTCTGCCGTAGCCCGGGAAGGCAGTGGAGGATGGCCCAAGTGCTTGGGCCCTGCACCCGCATGGGAGACCAGGAGAAATACCTGGCTCCTGGCTTCAGATCAGCGCGATGTGCCAGCCGCAACGGCCATTGGGGGGTGAACCAATGGAAAAAGGAAGACCTTTCTCTCTCTCTCTCTCTCACACTGTCTAACTCTGCCTGTCAAAAAAAAAAAAGGGGGGGGGGGTGCTGGGGTCTTAAAATTCCTTAAAGTCTAGAAATGTAAGAAATACTATTTAGTATTGAAATAAAGAAATTGTAATAAGGGAAACTCTTACAACAAAAGAAAACGAGAAATTTTAAATCCAAGTGAGCTAAGTGTTCAGTGCAAAGGCCCCACAGAAATAAGCCTGAAGGAAATTAAAAGAAAAGGAAAAAGCAATGATATGAAGTGGTTGGGGGAAAACGACAAAAAGCAGTTACTAAAAACAAACTGAAAAGATGATTTGTTGAAAAGACTGCTAAAGTGGACCAACGTCTCGTAAGGCAGAGCAAGAAAAAGTAGGAAGACAAACAAGTAAATAGAACATGAAATAAAAAGGAGGAAGCAACTCATAGGCAAAATTGGGATTTTCAAAATATCATGAACTGCATGCTAATATATTTGTAAATGTAGATGAAGGATACAGAGCTGTGAAAATATAAAATATATTAAATGGCACAAGGAGAAACAGAGATTTTGACTAGAATAATAACCATTAAACAGTTTGAAGTTGTAGTCAGCTTTACCCCAGCTATAAACACGTATACATATTTGCTTATATTAAAAAACAGTGGGAGAATAAACCATAAAAAAATTTAAAGACTGCTCATGTGGAGTAAAGGGACAAGAAGAAAGAAGTTAGAATTCTCTGAGTATCTCTTGTTTTGTAGATTTTCCTTTAGAGTCATGTAAATATTTTTTGCATAATTAAAAAATTTTAATTTAAATTAAGCAATCCCTAAAAAGTGAAAGCAAAATGAAACCTAGCTCTGTGTTAAGTTTGTGGCACACAGAGGAGCTAATCCAAGTCATTTTAAAACAAGTAATTTGACTCTGTATCCCTAGTGAGACATACCTGAAGGACCAAGAGCTGTGAGACACACAGGTACACACATGCACATGTGTAGTGTCTTAAAGGCTAATTTTGATAATCATACTGTTGGTGGAGTTTGGGTGTTATTTGTCTGAGACTGTTAATGTGTATGGGGACAAAGCAAATGCTCAATTGTATTGCTATTATTGAGAACTGAGATTTTTTTTTTTTGATAGGACAGAAAAAAAGATACATGACAGCACTTCAAAAAATTTGTGGAAAGAGGTATTAAAAGATGCTTATTTGGGGGCCGGCACTGTGGCATAGCAGGTAAAAGCCACCGCCTGCAGTGCTGGCATCCCATATGGGCACCAGTTCAAGTCCCAGCCGCTCCACTTCCAATCCAGCTCTCTGCTATGGCCTGGGAAAGCAGTAGAAGACAGCACAAGTCCTTGGGCCTCTGCACCCATGTGGGAGACCCAGAAGAAGCTCCAAGCTTGGGATCAGCCCAGCTCTGGCCATTGCGGCCATTTAGGGAGTGATGGAAGACCAGGTAGATGGAAGACCTCTCTCTCTTCCTCTCTCTCTCTGCCTCTACCTCTCTAACTCTGCCCTTCAAATAAATAAATAAACTTTTTTTTAAAAAAAGATGCTTATTTTAGTGCCAAAAAAAACTGAAATCCAGGCATACCTTTTTCATAATACAGATTTTCTGTGAACTTTTTGAAGACCTCTCTTAAGCAGGAAAATATGGTGCAAATTTTCATCTTTAGTGCAAATAAACTTTTTTTAGCTGACTGCTCAGCTATCCTTTGCTCAAAATATACTTTGCTCATTTCTTTTTCTAAAAGATTTATTTATTTATTGAAAGGCAGCGATTCAGAGAGAAGGGGAGAAAGAGAAAAAGAGAATATAAGAACCTTTCATCTGCTGGGTCACTCCCCAAATGGCTGCAACAGCCAGGGCTGGGCCAGGCCAAAGCCAAGAGCTAGGAGCTTCTTCCAGGACTCCCACTTGGGTGCAAGGACCCAAGTACTTGGGCCATCTTCCCCTGCTTTCTCAGGTACATTAGCAGGGAGCTGAATCAGAAGTGGATCAGCCAGGACTTGAACCAGTGCCCATATTGGACACCAGCACTGCAGGCAAAAGCCGAATGTACACCACAGTGCTGGCCCCAGCTTCTCTTGTTTTAATTTGAGAAGCAGACAGATACAGAAACAGAGAGCTCCTATCTTATGATCCACTCCCCTAATGCCTATAACGGCCAGGATGAAGCCAGCAGTGGGGAATTCAATCCAAGTCTCCCGCATGGGTGGCAGGGACCCATCTTCTGGGTTCCCAAGGAGCAAGAGGCCAGAATAGCAAGCAGAGGCAGGGCTCAATCCCAAGTGCTTCAACATGGGACACAAGCATCTTCGGGTCTTACCCACTAGGTTAAATGCCCGGCCCACACATCGGAATTTGGATTGGAAGTCTGTAGCCGGCAGAATTCTAACATGCTCTCCAGTGAATCAAGCCCTGTGTGATCTCCTCCTCTTGAGCAAACTGAAGATGAGACCTGGCCCCATCATTCCTGTAATCAGGTTTTTCCATGTGGCAGAGGTAAAGGTTTTGCAGATATGCCTAATCAAAAGAGATTTTCCTGGGTGAGGCTGACCTGAAAAGATAGCCCTCTTAAAGAGGATCTCAAAGTCAGAACCGCTAGCTGGTAAACTCTTAGATGTAATCTCTTCTCATTCAGAAACAAAACAAAGAGATTGGCCGCCACTGCTGCTGGTGACATAGAGGACCTTGCCAGTGTACTACCATGAGAAAGAGAAAGACTGAAGATTGGAAGGTAACAGATAAACTCGTCATCATCACCGCTTATGTAGAAAACCACAAAGAATTAGCAAATGACTAGATACACTGCAAGTTGAGGAAGGTTGCCAGATAGCAGAGCAACATACAAAAACCAACGGTGCAGGGCAGGCATTAGGCCTAGGCATTAAAACTCCTGTACCCCACACAAAAGTCCCTGGGTTTAATTCCTGGCTCCAGCTCCTGATTGCAGCTTCTTGCTAATTCAGACTAACTGAAAAATCAGAGTCTGGTTGAATAATCAAAGTTGAAATTTCTTCAGCAAGTCAAATTGAGGATTTAAACAAGGAAACAACCAGTCAGTTGCCTAAGCTGGCTGTTCTGCAAACCTGAATTTGGTAACATTTCTTTACCATATAAATGCTTTCAGCCGCAGAGAAAGCCCCCAGCAAGTGTGTGTTCAGGCTGTCTTTCTTCTGCTCCCTGCTCCCTTCTATCTACTCAGTGATGAGACAACCTGGGGAGGTGGCCCTCTTCCAGTGAAAACAAACCCTGCAAAAGACCTGTGATGGTTTTTGTTCTGAGTACTGTCAACAAAATACTTTCTGCTGTCGCAGTATGCAATGTCTTATAGACAGCTTAAAGTAAGGAGCAAAGAGGTGGAGTGCTTGACTGGAGGGTTCTCCCCCATAATTCAAGATACTTCCTGTGTTTCAATCCCGAAGTTTCTCTGCTTCAGCAGAGGCAATGAGACACTGTCACCTATAACATTTGCCTGGTGTAAACTATTCCCAGGGGAGGGGGCCATAGCATTGACAAAGTGGGACTGACCATAGGAGACCCAGATTTTGCCAAAGGCTCACAACAGACCACCATTGGCCAGTACTGTCAGATCCTTCAGAGAGTCAGGTTGTAAAACTTGGTGGAAGAAAAAAGGAATTCCTAACATTTCCCTCTGCTGATAAAGTGGGAAAGGCACCAGGCTGGCAGTCAGGCAATCTGAGTGTAGTCTTGGCTCTCCTAGGTATTCCTGTATGGACAAGCCAGTTAACACCTCTTGGTTGTAATTTCTTTGTCTGTAAGATGGATTTCATGGTACGCTCCGTCTGCTTAAGTCACAGAGAGGTTTTAAGAATTAAACAAGGAGCCGGCACCGTGGCTCAGTAGGCTAATCCTCCGCCTTGCGGTGCCGGCACACCAGGTTCTAGTCCCAGTCGGGGCGCCGGATTCTGTCCCGGTTGGCCCTCTTCCAGCCCAGCTCTCTGCTGTGGCCCGGGAGTGCAGTGGAGGATGGCCCAAGTGCTTGGGCCCTGCACCCCATGGGAGACCAGGAGAAGTACCTGGCTCCTGCCTTCGGATAGGCGCGGTGCGCCGGCCGCAGCGTGCCGACCGCGGCGGCCATTGGAGGGTGAACCAACCGCAAAAAGGGAAGACCTTCCTCTCTGTCTCTCTGTCTCACTGTCCACTCTGCCTGTTAAAAAAAGAATTAAACAAGGTATGCAAATACAAGGCACAGTTGTGGTGCCCTAGTCCTAGACATGTTTATTCAAACCTGAGAGTGGGGGATTTTGATTTTTGGCTGAAAAAAAATCAAATTGCTTTTTCACACATCAATTTATTTAATATCTGCACGTTATGAGTTAGGAATTACACAGGTCCACATGTAGGATAGTATCAAATGGAACATCGGGGCCGGCGCTGTGGTGTAGCGGGTAAAGCTGCCGCCTGCAGAGCTAGCATCCTATGTGGGCAACGGTTCAAGTCCCGGCTGCTCTTCTTCCGATCCAGCTCTCTGCTATGGCCTGGGAAAGCAGTAGAAGATGGCCCAAGTCCTTGGGCCCCTGCACCCGCATGAGAGACCTAGAGAAGCTCCTGGCTCCTGGCTCCTGGCTCCTGGCTCCTGGCTCCTGGCTTTGGATCAGTGCAGCTCCAGCTGTTGCAGCCATCTGGGGAGTGAACCAGCGGATGGAAGACCTCTCTCTCTCTCTCTCTCTCTGCCTCTCATTCTCTCTCTGTGTAACTCTGACTTTCAAATAAATAAATAAATCTTTAAAAGAAAAAAAATTGGAACATCAGGATAGCACCATATGCAAATGGGTAAAGATTCAGAATATGGGTGCACATAATGATTTAAGTAGATGCTACATACTTCTGCAAAATATGCCTAAAAATGGTCTTTAGCAGATATTTCCAAATTCTCTTTAGATTACAGCTTTTGAACAAAACAAAAAAATCTCGGTGGATTTGGATCTCTAAAAGCCCCTCTATCCCTACAACTGTCTTTACTTAGTACTAAATTTAGAGCAGATGGAGAAATCAGGAAACAAGACAATGCCTGCATCTGCTAATACGTTAATATTGCTGAGCCAAACCAACAAGTAGAAAAATCTTGAGTTGGCCTGTGCATGGGAGAGGCCTACAAATAATGTATAGGCTCCTGCTTTTGAGGGGTTTATAGTTAATATAATTTAAGCCTAATATAGTCTGCTAACATTTAGTGAGGACTAGGCACTATGCTAAGTGCTTTATTAGTATGAACTCATGTAATCTTCCCAACAACCCTATAAAATAGATATGTTATGTTATCCAGTTTATAAAGGAGAGTACATTGACTCAGTGACTTTGTCCAACATCATATGGCTAGTAACAGAGTGGGAATTCTGAAACCACTGAACTGCTCTTCTAGACAGACACAAATGGGAAGGAATAGAATGCATTTTTATTATATTTTAGAAGTACAGCCCACCCCAATGAGAATGCTCTGGGTCTGTCTCTTAACCCTTAGGGTGAGCCTTGCATATAGTACATGCTCAAGTCAGTAAGTATTGATTTACTCACTGACAACATCATTTTGGATACTTAGGTTGCTTTGAACATAAAATTATCATAAAAACTTAAAGAAACTGACTAAGGTCATGAAAGAGATGCTAGACCTCTGAATTCCGGCAAGTCCCATACTCACTACTCGTGTACAGTCGTCCTTTTCCCTCTTCAAGGGCAAAGGTCATCGCATCCTCCGTTACCAGCCCAGCATCTAAAGCAGTAGCATCAAGGGGAGTTTTCTTTTTTAACAGATTTATTTATTTATTTGAAAGTCAGAGTTACACACACAAAGAGAGAGAGAGAGAGAGAGAGTTCTTCCATCCGCTGATTCACTCCCCAACTGGCTGCAACGGCCGGAGCTGGGCGGATCCAAAGCCAGGAGCCAGGAGCTTCTCATGGGTCTCTTATGTGCATGCAGGGGCCCAAGGACTTGGGCCATCTTCTACTGCTTTCCCAGGCCATAGCAGAGAACTGGATCAGAAGAAGAGCAGCCGGGTCTTGAACCGGCGCCCATATAGGATGCCGGCACTGCAGGCGTTGGCTTTATCCGCTACACCACGGCGCCGGCCCCCCAAGAAGAGTTGTAACCGTGAGCAGCAGGAACTCAAGCAGCATTTGTGAAAGTAGGGCTTGTATTGGAGGAGTGCTGGGGAAGCTGGTGGGGTGTAGAGCAAGAGCTGTGAGAAGAGAGGAGCTCTGGAAATGGACTCAGAGCTCCACGCTGCTGAGATGCTGTTTGTCCAGTTCATTCCTTTCTCTGCCTGGGAAAAACAAATCGCCTAGAGCCCCTAACTCATGGTCCTCCGGCTGAACAGTGTGACACGAGTCAAGGGGCTACTTCTCCCCTGGCTCCACTGAGAACGATCTTGAGGAAGTCATGGGCTAGCCAGGCTTAGGTCATGCCTGGGCTTACCTCTGCCCAGGCACGCTGGAGCATTCTGATTGGCCATGCTCAGAATATGTTGCTTTTCCTGCGGGATGGGAGTCCCTCCCCAGGCAGAGTGGGTGTGGGACTAGAAGAAAGGATCACATGGAAACATGCTGGGTGTCCAAAAACAACAGCCACCACACGCCTAGCAATTCCCTGATCATGAGGATTAGGGACAGGGGGTGGTGTGCAGAGAATTATTTCCTGAAGAACTGATTCCATACTGAAAAATAATAAGACATCCCTGCCATTCAACTTAGATTCTTCTATGTAATTGATAGTTTTTGGGTATCTGGCAAGAGCCAGCCCATGTCCTAGATTCTGGATATTTAGAAACAAAACAAAATCCCTGTCCATCTGCTGGTTCACTCCCCCAAAACCCAAGACAGCCACAACTGGACCTGTAGAAACTCATTCCAGGTCTCCATGTGGGTGGCAGGGACCTGTGGGCTCTGAGGGTACGCGTTAGCAGCAAGCAGGAATTGCAAGTGGAGCCATGATTCAATCCCACTTAGATATGGGTCAATCGGTATCTTGACCACTGCACTAAATACCCACACCCACGCTGTCTTAATAAGTCTTGATATCTGGTGGTGGAAGTCTTCTACTTTTATCCTTCTTTCAATGTTTTCCTGGCTATTCTTGGTCCTTAGCATGCCCATATGAATTTTAGAAACTGCATATCAATTTCCATATATATAATACACACATATATATATATATATGTATATATCCACACAAAAACTGCAGACCTTTTGATTAGGATTGAACTGAAACTATAGATAAATTTAGGGATAAATGAAATCTTTCCAATTCCAAATCTCCCAAATTTATCAACATGATATACCTTTCCATTTATGAGAGTCTGATGCATAATTTCAATCAATGATGTTTTGTAGTTTTTTTTTTTTTTTTTTTTTTTTTTTTGGAAAGGCAGAGTAATAGAGAGGGAAGGAGACAGAGATCTTTCATCTACTGGTTCACTCCTCAAATGGCTACATGATGAAGACTGGTCCAGGTTGAAGCCAGAAGTCTAGAACTCCATCAAGGTCTCCCATGGGGGTGGCAGGGGCCCAAGTGCTTGGGCCATCTTCCATTTCCTTCCCAGGCACATTAGCAAGAAGGTAAGTTAGAGACGATATAGCTGAGACTGGAACCAGCACTGATATATGAATATTGGCATCATCAGTGACAGCTTAACCTGCTGTGCCGCAACACTGGTCTATAAGACTATATTATCATAAAATGAGCTGCAAAATGTTTCCTCTTTTCTACTTTTCTGGAAAGTGCTGTGGCGTAGTGAGTGAAGCTGCTGCCTGCAGTGCCAACATCCCACATGGACACTGGTTCGAGTTCCCACTGCTCCACTTCCCATCCAGCTCCCTAATGTGCCTGGGGAAGCAGTAGAGCATGGCCCAAGTTCCTGGGCCCCTGCACCTGTGTGGGAGACCCAGAAGAAGCTCCAGGTTCCTGGCTTTGGATCAGCCCAGCTCCAGCTATTGCAGCCATTTGGGGAGTAAATCAATGATGGAAGACCTCTCTCTCTCTCTCTCTCTGGCTCTATAACTCCACCTTTCAAATAAATAAATAAAATCTTAAAATAAATAAATATATTTCTCCATTAATTGTTTAGAACAACTTAGAGCAATGAGATTTTTTGTTTGTACAATGGCTTTTAATTACAAATTCAATTCCTCTGATAGAAAATATGAATAGCCCTATTTGTGTATGTGTGTGTGTGTGTCAGTTCTTGAAAACTGTTTTTTTTTTTTAAGAAGTTATTTTAGGGATGCTGTCTAAAATCAGAAGCTATAGAGTCCTCTTTTTTTCTCGCTGTTTGTAAAATTTGTAACAATACCTTCTTTCCCATCCCTGGTATAGGCATTTTTCAGGAAATATTTTTATCAGTCTATCATTGGAGCAACTGATGAAAGCATAAATAAAATGTGGTATATCCAGAAATAAAATGTGGAATGGTATTTGCCCACAAGAAGAAATGAAGTACTGATACAACATTATGTCTTGAAAACATTAAGGTACATGGAAGAGGCCAGTTCCAAAGAACCACCCACTGTACAATTCTGTTTGTATGAAATGTCCAAAAGAGATGAAACTACAGAGACAGAGGGCAGATTAGTGGCTTCCTGCGGCTGAGGGGCTGGCAGGGAGAAGTGGGAGCGAACAACTGTCAAAGAGTATGGGGTTTCTTTGAGAAATAATGAAAAAGTTCCAAAATGGATAGTGGGGATGTTCGCACAGCTCTGTGACCATGGGAAAAACCACCTAATTGTATGGTGTGTGAATTATACCTCAATAAAGCCATGTTTCAAATCTATCATTAGACAAGTTAGATATTGTGGGGAGCAACTCGGACTAGACTAAGTTACTGGAATTAAGACTTATTCTATGCATCTGCTCTCCCACAATATGGTGCTGGGAGAGGAGTAAACAACTTCTACACAGCTGCCTCTCGCCAATTTGATTGACTGAGCTGCAGGAGCTGATCTTGCTCCTGATTGGAGGAGAGCAGCATGCTCGGCGTGTGGGTAGCAGAGTTGGGATTGGTGGAAGAGGACTAAAAAGGAGGAGAGAGACAACATGCACCAGGAACATCTAAGAGGAACATCTGAGCAGCCCCCGAGAGAGCCGGCCGGCGGTGTGCCACTCCCCCACGGAAGTGGGGAAAGTGGCAGGGGGAACCGCCCTTCCACGGAGGTGGAAGGGTGGGCAGCCAACCCGGGAAGGACCAGCAGCAAACCCGGGAAGGGCCAAGCAGACAAAAGAACAGCGCAGGGTCCTGTGTTGTTCCTCCGCGAAGAGGGGGAGCGACATAATGGTGCCGTGACTCGGATAGGAAACCTAGGAGGCATAATGGTGCCGTGACTCGGATAGGAAACCTAGGAGGGAAGAAACGGGAAGAAGCGGGAAAATACCGGAGAGAGAGACTAGCAAAGAGCTTAGGGGAAAGGCGGACGGAAAAGGTGCCGGAAGAAGCTATCGAAAGCCTAGGCATAGACTTGGATACTGACTGTGGGAAAGAAGTTAGGATTGAAAGCTAGGATTGAAAGTGAAAGTGAAAGCAAGAAGAAATTTAGACTCGGATGCGGACTATGGCGGGGAAGCTAGGAGAATCTATGGTTGAAAGCGAAAGTGAAAGCTAGAAGAAACAGACTGGGATACAGACTGTGGGGAGAAGCCAGGAGAAATGAGAAATATTGTTGGAAGAAACTTAGGGAAAAGTACCGGGTAGAGAAAAATATGTTAGGGAAAATGAAGCTGCGGGGGCAGGCCGAAGCGGAGACGTAAGGTAGGTTGGGATTCGTCAAGTCAGCCTGGGGAACAAAAGGCGAAAAACTAAAACCAGAGGCGGAGACGTAAGCTAGGTTGGAATCCGTCAGATTAGCCCGGGGAGTAAAAGACGGGAAGCCAAACCGAAAGGCGGAGACGTAAGCTAGGTTGGATTTCATCAGGTTAGCCCGGGGAACTTAGACTGAAAACTAAAATCCAAGAAGCGAAAACGTGAGCTAGGCTGTGGTTCGCGGAAGCCGCCGCGCGCAGAGAGAGCGCATGGGGCACGAGCGGAGAGAGCGCACGGGGCGCAAGTAGATAGGGAACGCGGGGCTAGCGCGGAGGCCGTGGGGCGGGCGCGAAGAGGCACGGAGACCGCAGAGCACGCGCGAAGCCGGGAAGCCGCGCAGATGAGAAGCCCGGGCTGAAGCCGCGCAGAGCCGGGAAGCCGCTGCGGGGTGAGGTGCCAAGAAGCCACCTCGGGGCGGGCGCCGGGAAGCCGCGGGGATAAGAGAAACAGAAGTTTAGAAGTAAAATGAGAGAAATGAGAATGCTGGCAGATAGAAGTAAAATAAGAGAAATAGGAATGCCCGGAGATAGAGAAATAGAGAAAAATAAGGCCTCCCCACAACATGGCAATGAGAGAGCTCGGATTCAGTCTGCCTGATTAGGGAGGCGGTGAGCACCTGTGGGCGGCTGGCAGCTTATGCGCCGCAGGTCACCGAAGACAGGCACCTTATCAACACCAATAAGTCTCCCCACAACACAGCAATGAGAGGGCTTGGATTTGGTTTGCCTGATTGGTAGGGCTTGTAAGCACCTGTGGGCAACTCTAGCAAACAGAGCAGAGTATGTGCTGTGGGGCACCGAAGACAGGCGCGTATCAACGCCAAAAAATAAAAAGAAAGGGGGAACTGTGGGGAGCAACTCGGACTAGACTAAGTTACTGGAATTAAGACTTATTCTATGCATCTGCTCTCCCACAATATGGTGCTGGGAGAGGAGTAAACAACTTCTACACAGCTGCCTCTCGCCAATTTGATTGACTGAGCTGCAGGAGCTGATCTTGCTCCTGATTGGAGGAGAGCAGCATGCTCGGCGTGTGGGTAGCAGAGTTGGGATTGGTGGAAGAGGACTAAAAAGGAGGAGAGAGACAACATGCACCAGGAACATCTAAGAGGAACATCTGAGCAGCCCCCGAGAGAGCCGGCCGGCGGTGTGCCACTCCCCCACGGAAGTGGGGAAAGTGGCAGGGGGAACCGCCCTTCCACGGAGGTGGAAGGGTGGGCAGCCAACCCGGGAAGGACCAGCAGCAAACCCGGGGAGGGCCGAGCAGACAAAAGAACAGCGCAGGGTCCTGTGTCGTTCCTCCGCGAAGAGGGGGAGCGACAAGATATTCCTTCAGTTTTGTTTAAAACAGCACATTGGAAATTACCTAACTTGCAAGAGAATTTCCTACCTAAGAGTTCATCTTTTGCAACCTCAATACCAGTATTTCAAATATCCCTTTCTTTCACATCCTAGAGGTAGTTCCTTCTGGAATGCTGCAGAATGGGTCTCGCAAGACACTTTGATCACACTGGTTCTCAGGAAGACCAATTTGAGGAAATAGTTCACATAAAGTAGAGTTGTGTACCTGTCGCTCCCCGTCTTCGTGGAGGAACGACACAGGACCCTGCATTATTCTTCTGTCTGCTCGGCCCTCCCCGGGTTTGCTGCTGGTTCTTCCCGGGTTGGCTACCGACCCTTCCACCTCCGTGGAAGGGCGGTTCCCCCTGCCACTTTTCCCCACTTCCGCGGGGGAGCAGCACACCGCCAGCCAGCTCTCTCGGGGGCTGCACAGGTGTTCCTTCAGATAGATGTTCCCCTTAGATGTTCCTGGTGCATGTTGTCTCTCTCCTCCTTTATAGTCCTCTTCCACCAATCCCAACTCTGCTACCCACATGCCGAGTATGCTGCCCTCCTCCAATCAGGAGCAGGTCCTGCTGTTTATTGGTTGAACTGGAGGCAGCTGTGTAGAAGCTGTTTCTCCCTTCTCAGCGCCATATTGTGGGAGAGCAGATGCATAGAATAAGTCTTAATTCCAGTAACTTAGTCTAGTCCGAGTTGCTCCCAGTTGCTCCCCACAGATCCCCCTTTCTTTTTATTTTTGGCGTTGATACGCGCCTGTCTTCGGTGCCCCACGGCACACACTCTGCTCTGCTTGCTAGAGTTGCCCACAGGTGCTTACAAGCCCTATCAATCAGGCAAACCGAATCTGGGTCCTCTCTTCGCCATGTTGTGAGGAGGTTCTTAGGCGCTGATGCATGCCTGTGTTCGGTGCCCTGCAGCGCATGCTCTGCTCTGCTAGAACTGCCAGCAGGTGCTTACAAGCCCTAGCAATCAGGCAAACCGAATCCAAGCCTTCTCATTGCTGTATTGTGGGGAGACTTATTGGTGTTGATTCGTGCCTATCTTCGGTGACCTGCAGCTCATACTCTGGTCGAGCTGCTTGCTGGTGCTTATCGCCTTACTAATCAGGCAGACCGAATCCAAGCCTTCTCATTGCGGTATTGTGGGGAGACTTATTGATGTTAATTCGTGCCTTCTTCGGTGACCTGCAGCGCATAAGCTGCTAGCCGCCCGCAGGTGCTCACCACCTCCCTAATCAGGCAGACCGAATCCAAGCTCTCTCATTGCCATGTTGAGGGGAGGCCTTATTTTTCTCTATTTCTCTATCTCCGGGCATTCCTATCTCTCCCATTTTACTTCTATCTGCCAGCATTCCTATTTCTCTCATTTTACTTCTAAACTTCTGTTTCTCTTATCCCTGCGGCTTCCCGGCGCCCGCCCCGAGGCTGCTTCTCGGCGGCTTCCCGGCTCTGAGCCGCTTCAGCCCGCGCTTCTCTCATCTGCGTGGCTTCCCGGCTTCGCGCGCCCGCACCACGGCCTCGCACTAGCCCAGCGTTCCCTATCTACTTGTGCCCCGCACGCTCTCTCTGCACGCGGCAGCCTCCGCGAGTCACACAGCCCCAGCTCACGTTTCTGCCACTGGTATTCAATCTAAGTTCCCCGGGCTAACCTGGCGAATTCAACCTAGTTTACGCGTCTCCGCCTTAGCCTGCCCCCGCGGCTTCAATTTCCCTAACATTTTTCTCTACCCGGTATGTTTCCTAACTTTTCTTCCAACAATATTCCCCTCTCATTTCTCCTGGCCTCTCCCCATAGTCCGCATCCGAGTCCAAGCCTCCTCCAGGTTTCACTTTCGCTTTCAATCTCCTAGCTTCCCCGCCATAGTCCGGATCCGAGTCTATGAAAGCTTTCGCTTTCGCTTTCAATCCTAACTTCTTTCCCACAGTCCATATCCGAGTCTATGCCTAGGCTTTCGATAGCTTCTTCCGGCACCTTTTCCGTCCGGCTTTCCCCTAGGCTCTTTGCTAATCTCTCTCTCCGGTATTTTCCCACTTCTTCCCGTTTCTTCCCTCCTAAGTTTCCTATCCGAGTCACGGCACCATTATGTCGCTCCCTGTCTTCGTGGAGGAACGACACAGGACCCTGCATTGTTCTGTCTGCTCGGCCCTCCCCGGGTTTGCTGCTGGTTCTTCCCGGGTTGGCTACCGACCCTTCCACCTCCGTGGAAGGGCGGTTCCCCCTGCCACTTTTCCCCACTTCCGCGGGGGAGCGGCACACCGCCAGCCAGCTCTCTCGGGGGCTGCACAGGTGTTCCTTCAGATAGATGTTCCCCTTAGATGTTCCTGGTGCATGTTGTCTCTCTCCTCCTTTATAGTCCTCTTCCACCAATCCCAACTCTGCTACCCACATGCCGAGTATGCTGCCCTCCTCCAATCAGGAGCAGGTCCTGCTGTTTATTGGTTGAACTGGAGGCAGCTGTGTAGAAGCTGTTTCTCCCTTCTCAGCGCCATATTGTGGGAGAGCAGATGCATAGAATAAGTCTTAATTCCAGTAACTTAGTCTAGTCCGAGTTGCTCCCAGTTGCTCCCCACATGTACCCACTTAGGGTTCTTGCATCTCCCCACGGGATGCAAATATCTTGGTTTGAAGACCCCTGTGGTAGGCTCCCCTGCCTGTCAGTATAGGCACGTAGGGGAGGAAACCAATTGTGTCTGCTCCCTGTTCTCTGTGTGAAGGTGAGTTCCATGGCAAGATCCTTGGCAGGCAGTTTGGATCAGCATTTGGGGTGCTGATCAGACACGGGTGCTTCTGCAAGGTTAGCTCCAGTTCAGAATGCAAAGGAGATACGGAGAGACAAGCCTGTGATCTCTGGAAGCCACATGCAGAGAGCAACCCAGACAGAGTCACTTCGGGTTTATTTGAACGACATGATGCCTGGCTCTACCTGAGGCTGCCTGGCCAGTGTCTGGCAGTTACCAGGGAATTTATGCAGCTGGAACACTGGATCCTTCTTCCCTCTATCATTTTGTGGGCAAATTTTGTCTTTGTACCTGCCATGCCTGCTGAGTGCGTAATTAGCATGCTGACATCTGAGCAGCAGTATTTCTCAGTTAGCTTTATTTAGGGGTGGAAATATTTCTTACTTTGGATAAACTTGGTCACCTCCCCACCCCACCCACCCGCGCCACTTTTTTGTTATCCTGGATAGGACAGCGTTGTAACCCTTGGAATATGTCAAGACACAGAAATATCCATGTCTAGATGTCAGCTGGAGTTATCCTGTCCTTTGAGATATACAAAGGCACTTTAAAATGTTCATGGAAAAATGAGAAAATGAAATTAAAATCTGTTGAAATCTAGGCATAGTTTTCTTAGTACACATTTCCCATGAACTTTTTGAAGACCTTTGTACATGAAATTGGCTCAATCCCTCTCCCCTCATTCCACAGGTTAAAAGGCCAATGTCATCACTGAGCCCTGTGAATTGTGTGGTCTTTTTAAAATATTTATTTATCTATTTGAAAGGCAGAGTTACAGAGAGGCAGAGGCAGAGAGAGAGAGGTCTTCCATCCACTGGTTTACTCCCCAAATGGCTGCAATGGCTGGAGCTGGGCCAATCTAAAGCCAGGAGTCCGCAGCTTCTTCAGGTCTCCCACATGGATGCAGGGGCCCAAGGACCTGGGCCACCTCTACTGTTTACCCAAGCCATAGCAGAGAGCTGGATCAGAAGAGGAGCAGCCGAATCTGGAACTGGCGCCCATATGGGATTCGGCACTGCAGGCAGTGGCTTTAACCCAACACGCCACAGTGCCAGCCCCTTGAATTGTGTTAGTTTGAGGACTAGCTCACTCATTCCTGGGTCTCTTTCCCTTGGCATTTTTTTTGCATTGGTGGTGTGTGGGGTTGGGGAAGGTCCCCAAGTGTGGACTTCAGAGAAAGCTTGGGGAAAATGAGGGATTTAATTAAAAGCGGTGCAGCCACCATAAAACAGCACGTGCTGGAAGGTTCTCCCACCATTCTGCCTCCATGGGGCTCGGTCTTCTCCTCTCTGTCCTTGCCTTTGTTCTGTCCTTCCCGTACACAACCAAAGCCCGCACCCTGACTTCTGTGACGGAGAAAACTTTGTCCTCCAGCCGTTTCCCCAGCTCAAGGTTTCTGTTTGCATCTCAGAACACCAAGCTAAAGCTTACGATTAGTATTGATGAGGATCCACCCCCGGAAAACCACAGGAACCCATTTTTATCCTCCACAGTTTCCGATCAGAGATCAAGTGAGGAGTTTGTCTGTTTTTAGTACTAGCCAGGAAAAAACAAACAAACAAAAAAAAACAAAAACCTCAGGAGAACATGGTTCTCTGTATTAATAATTAGGATAAGGAGGAACACTGAGCCCGATAACGCTACTTACCGACGCCTACTATGTTCTAGGCACCAAGCTAGGCACAAAGGGAAACAAAACCAGACACAGCTCTGCGCTTGTCAACTTCCAGGGCTGCTGGGAAAGAGACACAGCGAACACTCACAGAAGCAAAGTGAAAGCTAAGTGACAAGCACCAGAAAGGCAGGTGCAGGTGCTGTAAGTGACACGGATCCAGGAGGGAGGTCAGGGAAGGTCCCCAGGAGGCCGCTGCTGCGGAGCTGGGAACTGAAGGCCCTGGAAGGGTTACCATGGGGAAAAGACCAGAGCATCCCAGCCCGAGACACAGGGCCTGAGAGGCTCTATGACAGTGGACAGCCCTGACAGCACCGATGGAAGGCCTGTGTGGCCAGGGGAGCACTGTGGAGTAGGCAGATTGGAGAGGTGGGTTAGGCGAGACCATCAGCCAGGGGAGACTGAGGCAGCTCAGGATTTCCACTTTGGAAAACATCCCGTGGCTGCTGTTTGCAGAGTGGATTAGAATGCTGAGAAGGCTTGAGAGGAGACAGCAACTGACATGATTATTCAGAGCAGCGTCCACGTGCGTGTGAGTTAATGAAACTTTTACAGGAAATGAATGCACATGAAGAGATAGTTCAAAATACCAACTAGCGCTAGTCCTCTCTGGCTTTAAGAACCAGCCATCTCCTGCCCCCTCCCCCACACCTCTGGCCCCTTCCACGAGGGACCCCTCCTCCACTCCTGGCAATTCTTCTGGGATCCCGCCTCTTCTCCACGCCCCACCCCGCTTTGTAAGAAGGCTGTATGCTCTCAGTACTGTTTAGTTTTCCTGGTAGACATCGCTCACTTCCTACTGCTGAAGAACAAGAACGCGGCGCTCCGATCTCAGGTCGTCCCCTGCCCAAACTCTGTTCTCCTCCAGTCGAGACAGAGCATTCAAAGCACTACCAGCACTTTCCTTTTTCAGTCTTCCCATGTAAGAAAAATACTACCTCATCATTACCTGAAAGATCCATCCATCAGGGAGTCTCACTGTCAATTCATAGCTTGGTGAGGGCAATACCTTCACTGTACTTCTGCCATGGCCACATTTAAGTACAAACTACTAAAACCTTCAACTGGATTAAGAATATTCAAGGAGGGGCTGGTGCTGTGGTGTGAGGGGTTAAGCCGCTGCCTGTGATGGAGGCATCCCATACGGGTGCTGGTTCGAGTCCTAGCTGCTGCTCTTCCAAATCAGCTCTCTGCTAATGGCCTGGAAAGCAGTGGAAGATGGCCCAAGTGCTTGGGACCCTGCACCCATATGGGAGACCTGGAAGAAGCTCCTGGCCCTTGGCTTCACCCTGACCAGCCCTGGCCATTGTGGCCATTCGGGGAATGAATCAGCAGATGGAAGAATTCTCTCTCTCTTTCCTTCTCTGTAACTCTGCCAAATACATAAGTGAATCTCAAAACATTTTAAAAAGAATATTCAAGGAAATCACAGTTAAATTAAATGTGCCAGGTGAAAGATGACAATCTTGCCAGGACTAATGTCTTGGAAAATAAGTGCCGTGGAGATCACAGACGGGCCACTCCTCTCCGGCTCCTGAGAGTGTAAATGAGCATGAAAGTGAGTGGGTGGTTCCTACCAAGAATCTAAAAAAATAAGTCGAATGTTTTGACCCTCTGGGAGACCAATTCCAAGAAGGAAAGACTCAGAGATACAAGTGTTAATGCACAAGAATGTTCATGAGGGGCTGGCATTGTGGTGCAGCATGTCAAGCCACCTCCTGTGACACCAGCATCCCACTTGAGTGCTAGTTTGAGTCCCGGCTGCTCCACTTCCTATCCAGCTCCCTGCTAATATGCATCAGAAGGCAGTGGAAGATGGCTCAAGTGCTTGGGCCCCTGCCATGGAGTCCCAGGCTCCTGGTTTCTCCCTGGCCCGGCCCAGCCCAGCCTTTGTGGCCATTTGGGGAATGAACCAGCAGATGGAAGATTGATCTATCTCTCTCTCCCTCTAACTCTACTTTTCAAATAAATAAATCCTTAAAAAAATCATGAGAGTATGGTTTGTGATCCTCGAAAACAAACAGGAAAGCCTCCAAATAGGAAAACAGTTAAATGATACTACAGCCATAGAAAGGGATAATGTAAAGCCATCCAATCAATGCTTTCCGAGAACATGGGAAAACGCTCACAACACATTAAGTGAGAGGGACAGTTGAGGGAGGTCAGCCTATGTGTAAAAATATGCACGTGTGCTTATGCACACATACACAACACATATAAATGTCTCTTCGCACCCTGATTTTTACAGTGCACAGAAAAGATTTTTTCCTCCCAATGTGGTCTGTCACCCATATACTGCAGCACCACCTGTGGGACTTGTTAAACACGCAGGTTCTTGAGTGCCACCTCAGACCTACTGCTTTAGTCTTTGGAGGCAGAGACTCCATCCAACTTCACACCGCAGGTGATCCGCACACCTGCTTGAGGACCACTGGACCAGGAGCAGCAACTCTCTGGGTAGTGGAATTATGCATAATTATTCTCTTGAATCTTTAAAGTAAATTCTTGGGTCCGATGTTGTGCCACAGGTAAAGCTGCTGCTTGCAATGTCAGCATCCCGGACCAGAGCATTGGTTCAAGGACTGGCTGCTCCACTTGTGATCCAGCTCCCTGTTAATGCGCCTGAGAAAGATGCAGAGGATGGCCCAAGTTTCTGGGGCCCTGCTACCCACATCCAGGCTCCTGGCTTTCGTCTGCCCCAGCTCTTGCCATTGAGGCCATTTGGGGAGTAAACCAGTGGATGGAAGATCTCTTTCTCTCTGTGTCTCTTCTCTCCATGTCACTCTACGTTTCAAATAAATAAATCTTTTTAAAAAATACAAAATAAAAAACATTTTCCACCAAGTATATGTGGCTTTTATAACTCAAAGTTCATTAAACGCATATTAATAAGGCTTGAGTATTAGAAGACACTGATTTAGGGACTACTGGGCAAGTCTAATTCTGAGAACTGCAAAGTGAATTTTCTAAATCTAAAATCAGCAGCTTAACCTGCGGCATACCATTGTGCCCAAGTAGGTATCTATGGATTTGACACTGAAAGTTAAGTGTAGGATGAAGTACTCTATTAAATATAGATACGGATATTATTACCTCAAAACATTGTGCAGGTAAAAAACAGTACTAACTTAAAGTAATATAAGGAACAGCATTTCTCAATGTTCCAAGATTTCTTTGGCCAAAAGAGGATTCAGGTATCACGTACGTTTGAGGCTCAGTGCATACTATAACCCCCTCACCCCATTTATGAGTCCTATTACCATGAGTGGGTTACAGGTTCTGAGAAGTCCGACATAAACTTTCTTCTTACTCCACAAATTCTTAGACTGTTCCTATCATTAAGAACTAATTCTTGGCTAGAAGAGGGTCTAGAAGGAATTCTCACCATGGGCTAACTTACACGGTGTCTCCTATTGTTCCCATGCTCCCAGGGCCTCTCAGGGCTTAGCCTAAATAAACTTATAGGGCCTGATTCTAAGGGCATGGCTCAAGTCAGAGGCTAAGTGACGCCCAGGAACAGCAAAAGTGAGTGCCAAGCTGCAGGATGAGCCATTTGAAGGAAGAACATCATTACTTGTTTACTTAGCTGCCGCTACCAGTGAAATGTGAGCTTGGCGCTGGACTTCTGTCTATTCACTTATGTACCCCAAACTTAATAAAATGCAGTGCTTATTTGGTACAGAGTGAATGGAGTACTACCAACCTAGCGGTTTCAATTCCTTGGTGAGTACAGTAATGAAATGGAATAGGCATAGAAGATGTCTAAAGTTTGCATGCTCATGATATCCAAACTACATTTGTTTCAAAATCCATTTTTGGAGTACTTACTATGGGCTGGCATTTCTAAGAATTTAGAGGTAACCAAGACATTCTGTGCCCTCAAAGGCTCTATGCATTGGGGATACTCCTCTTAGCCATTCCCTCCTATATAGGTTTAGGCATTCAGTAAGTGCCTAATTAATTCTTGCTTAAACTCACCTTGGAAACAAAGATCTCCTTTAAGTCTGATCAAACTTGGGCACTTTGGGGGCAAAGGGCCTAGGTTCAGACAGAATCAGACCATTCTAGAGCCGGCATCAAGATGATCTGAGATATTAAGTAACCAGACTATCCTGACCATCATTACTCTGAAGTCTCCACAACCAGCCAGAAGTGACACTGCTGACCAAAGAGGACCCAGCATCCAAAGGACTCTAACAGTATACACTACAACATGTTTCTACGTTTGTGTGCTTAACACTGTCTAGGTTCCTAGCAAACATCAGCTAGGGTCTGGTGAAATGGAGTCAACAGAGTTGACAGGCCTGAGTACTACAGGGCTTCTCAATGCTTTTATCAATGAGCTTTACTCCTTATATATATCATCTCATGTAATTGTCCCAACAATCCTGTGAAGCATGTATTACTCCTCCCATCCTAGAGATGAGCAAGCTCACATGGTTGAGAGAGCATGAAACCTGCTCAGACCACACAGGCACCACAGCAAGGTGCACAATGGAACTCTGCCATCAGGTGTTTCTGGCTCCAGAAACTGGTTCATGATCATTCAAAGCAGTGCTGTGCTCACTAGACCACTCCTAGAGGGGCAGAGCATAAAGGACTTCCCATGCAGATTTGGGGGCCCATTGGAACGAATCCTCCCTCGACACTAGATGTCTGTGGAACACACTTTGAGACTTACTGTGTGGCAATTCAGATACCTCATGGCACAAAGAAGGGACATGGAAGGCAGCTCAGAAGGAAAGACAGCTATGGAAAGAGCAGGTGTTACACTTGTGGCCAAAGAATTACTAAGAGGCACATGACCTTAGACAGAAATGTTTTACCTCCAGGACCATAGGGTCACTTGATGGCTCATTTCTTCAAATAATATTTGATATGACATTCCCATTCCAACATATACACTCTTTAGGATTTATTACAGGATCCAACTTGCCTAGTACTTCAGCTCATTATGTCACTCATTTTGGTATATATACATATTGGGAGTACAAGTATGAATCTGCTGTGAATCTCGGGGGGCCTACGATTTGCATTTTGGGGTGAGATAATTCTTCACTGCACAGGACTGACCCAAATTATGCAAGACATGCTAACATCCCTGACCCATGCCACCTAGACACCAGTAGTACCATCACCACCACCACCGCTACCCCCAGCCACCATCACAAGCAAACATCCTCACAACTTCAAAACTCCTTCTAGGGGAGCAGTATCACCCTAACTGAGAACTGGGGATTTAGAGCAAACCGGAAAGTTTGATAAAATACTAAGATAGACACCCAGCCCAATCCTGCATCCGGTATTCCAGCAAAGCCATGGTCACACTAGTGTCCATCCTGCATGTACAACATCTCCTTACATTTCTCTCTATTCTGTTAATAACACGAACAGATTCAACACAAACTGTCAAAATACCACTCTTAGCTGAGAAAGCCAAGCCCAGTGCACCTTGCCAGTAACAGCAACAACCAGGGCTGAAGTGAAGCCCAGGACTGGATGGGGTACTGGCTTTTATCTGCGGCAGAGGCCACACAGTGAGATGTGTACCTGAACAGTCTGTAGTTTTGTCAGACTTGGACTTTAAAGAGGACGCTGGTTTTTTTATTTCAAAATGATTTATTATCAAAAAGCTTGCTCCCTGTCATGACCCAATCAGTTCAGCAACATGCTACCCTTTTCAGGATTATCAGGACCCAAAGAGCTTTGGACAAAAAACAAAAACTGGACTGTGGGTTCCGTAACGCACACGCGCACGTCAACATGCGTTCGGGGACACTGCTTTCATTTCTTCATTGGAACGCTGATCACCATGAAGTCTTCTGCCAGAGTCACTTCTTGCCGATCCGACACGGATTCAGCTTGCCTTTTCAGTTCTACAATGCTATCTGCTTCTCCTTCTTTGGCCAAGGCAGCTGGTTTGTACCTCTGACTGAAGTGAGTCAGAACCAGCCGCTTTGCATGGCACAGCTTGGCAAACGTTGCTGCCATCCAAGGTGTGCTGTGGCCGTGCTCCTTTGCTTTGTCCATCTGGGCATCGTCCAGGGTGGCCTCGTGGATCAACAGGTCGGCCTCAAAGCACAGCTTCACGCCCCCATCACCCACCACCCCCGAACAGTCACCCAATATACAGATTTTTCTCCCGCTGACAGGTTTTTTGAGGACCTCTTGGGGAGAAATTGTAACTCCATTTTCCAGAACAATAGAAATTCCATTTTTCAGCTTTCCATAGGCAGGACCTGGGGGAACACCTAATGATGAAGACAGATAACATTAGGTCATGGGAATGGAATTTACAACTTATTAAGGAGTTGATTTTAACAGCATAGCAAATAGCAAATGGAAAAGGCTCCAGCTCTTTTCACAATTATTATACATGTTTTACTGCTTATGGAAAACTGGAATATTTATACATCTTTAAAAGTTCAGTGCTGATACCAGATATCAGCAATGCCCTAGTACTTAAAACACTTCCTATGCATTTGTGTCAAAGTTTTAAGCTTTTATTTTCCTTTTCTTAAAAAAGATTTTATTTTTTATTTATTTATTTTATTTTTATTTATCTTAAAAGACACACCATCTTATGGTTGACTTCCCAAATAGCCAAAGCCAGGAAACTGTTAGCCCATCTGGGCTTCCCATATGGGTGTAGGGGCCCAAGGACTTGGGCCACCTTCTGCTGCTTTCCCAGGTGCATTAGCAGAGAGCTTAATCATAAGTGAAGCACCAGGTGCTCACTTGGGATGCCAGCCTCGCAGCAGCCTAACCCACTGCACCACAGTGCTGGACCCCTAAGCTCCTACTTTCCACGGAGATTCTCTTTCAGCCAATACAACAGGCTTGATTCTCTGCTGTGCATGGGAGTAACAGTTTTTGCATGTCCTTTATTAAATAATCTCATCTTTGGATAAAATTAAAGCGTCCACTTAAATAATGACATAATCAATGCCTACTGAAGTTAAGTATCTACAAACTGGCTAACTCCATGAAAACTTGTTAGAGTGGATCATTGGGAGCCCAAGATCAAGGTGCATTTCAGACAACCATACTCGATCAACCATGGAAGACGGGCAGTTCTGCCTATGCCAACCTATGCTTAAATCTCCTATTAGCCTAAAATAACACTTGACCATCACTCTGGACAGTATTTATACACAAGTATGATGTGATCACTTTCAAGTTTCCAAATACAGGGGCTGGTGCTGTGGTGCAGCAGGTTAAGCTGCCACTTGCGACTTGCATCCCATATCAAAGTGCAGTTTAAGTCTCAGACACTCTGCTACCAACCCAGCTCCCGGCTAAAGCACCTGGGAAGGCAGCAGAGGACAG
The DNA here is from genome assembly GCF_964237555.1 of Oryctolagus cuniculus. NCBI lineage: Eukaryota > Metazoa > Chordata > Mammalia > Lagomorpha > Leporidae > Oryctolagus > Oryctolagus cuniculus. The sequence goes on from NC_091441.1 coordinate 27,317,187, forward strand.
CCCGACTACTTGGGATTCTCCACCCACGTGGAAACCACGATGGAGTTTTGGGTTCTTGCTTCCACATGGGCCAGCCCTGGATATTGCAGGCATCTGAAAGTGAACCAGCAGGTGAAGGTCTCTCTAGCTCTCCCTCTCTCTCACTCTGCCTTTCAAAACAATAAATCTTTTTAAAAAGTTTGCAGGGGCCGGTGCTGTGGCGCAGCGGGTTAAAGCCCCGGCCTGCAGTGCTGGCATCCCACATGGGCACCCTTTCTAGTCCCAGCTGCTCCACTTCCAATCCAGCTCTCTGCTGTGGCCTAGGAGGGCAGCTGAAGATGGCCCAAGTCCTTGGGCCCCTGCACCCATGTGGGAGGCCCAGAAGAAGCTCCTGGCTCCTGGCTTCAGATTGGCGCAGCTCCAGCCATTGTGGCCATTTGGGGAGTGAACCATCAGATGGAAGACCTCTCTCTCTGTCTCTACCTCTCTCTGTAACTCTTTCAAATAAATAAAACAGTTTCCAAATATAGTATTTCCACAGTTTTTTAGTTATAAAGTTATCTTTGGCCTAAGTCACTTTTCCCACTATCTAGTTTTTTCAGCTGAGGAAGTGGTTGTGTGGAGAACAGCACCATGCTTTTGCAGGGACTGCCATGCCGGGGGAGGGATGATGCTGCAGGTGACACAGCTGCCTCTGCCTCACCGGAGGCGCAGAGCATGGCCTCGCCTGGAGGAGGGGTGAACGCCTCAGTGGGCCTCAAGCCCATCTTGGTGTTCTTGCTGCTCAGTGGGATGAACCCTGGTACCTAGAACCTGACTGAGGCACAGTGTTCTGAACACTAAATTAATTTAAATCAAGTTCGAACTAGAGTAGGCAAAGTAGATAGAGAAGGAAACCCTGAGAGTAGTTGATTGCAGTTGTAAGGTTAAGAACAGCGAAACTTCTCAGCCCAAAGATGTCCCTGACAACATATTTCTGAAGCTTCAGTTAACAACAGCTCCGTTGATAAGAAAGAAAAGACAATCACTTACCAAGGTCTTTCAGTTTCTGCGCATTGAGTTTACCTGGGCGCTTCTTTTCCATAACTGAAAACCCAAAGGCAGGAATCCTGTGAAAGAGGCGAAACGCTTTGACAACAAACTGCTCGTCATCAACCAGAAGGTACGAGTCTTCCTCAGGGTCCAAGAGGATGGTCCTTCCTCGGCCCTCCTTGGGAGGGCCGTCTGCTGGGTGCACCTGCGCCAGCTCTTTCAGTGCTTCTGTGGGACACTGATCCGCCGTAGGCACCAGCTCATGAACCACATACGGGAACACCAGCTCCGTGTGGGAGAGCTCCATGGTCCGCCAGATAAAGTCCCGCAGCCCTACAGGGCCAAAGATCTCAATGGGCTGCCTGGAGACCGTGCAGCTGCTCTGCAGGCTGATTGTGCACAGAAGGCCCGGAAGGCCGAAGATGTGGTCTCCATGGAGATGCGTGATGAAGATCTTGGTAATCCTCCCTTTTGATTGAGACAGAGAAATACATTTGGGTGTTTTTTTTTTAAATAAAAATCTACACAAAGCTATTTGAAACAAGCCTAACACAAAACAAAAAGTAGTAAATTGAATTTAGAAGTTTTACTTATCACCGTGATGTTATTCATTTACATTTTGCTACATGATTCCAGAAGCAAGACAGGCAGTAGTTCACTGAATGGTCTTAATGCCATACAACTTTCATAAACATCTTCAAATTACATAGTTTCCTAGTTTTGATTTTCCTACATATCTCCTCACTTAAAACACACACACAAAGTATAACAAAGCAATTCACTAAGTTTTAGACTTGTGTCAGAAACATCTGACAGCTACACTGCCCCCTACTGCTTCCCCCGAGAAGAGCAGGCCTGTACTTCAGCAACACAGAATGTCCCACTGGCTCCACTGACTAGACCAATGCCTGGACCCCAAACTGCCTTTACAGGCTCTCTCACTGGAAGGGGGGTTAGCCGCCTGTCGGGGTGAGGCTGAAGGGGGGGGAGGGAGGAAGAAGAAGAAAGGTGGTAGAAGGGTGTCGTGAGGAGCTGGGAGGGGAGGGGAGGAAGTGGGCCACCAAGGCGGAGGGCAGACCCCCTACGTACTGGTGCCTTCTCTGACTTTCAGTTTGAACACGACAGCCGTTTCGGTGCCTGCTGGCTTAGGTTACAACTTTTTTTTCTTGTTTTTTTTTTTCCTTTTTCTTTCTTTCTTTTCTTTTTTTTTACAGACAGAGTGGACAGTGAGAGAGAGACAGAGAGAAAGGTCTTCATTTGCCGTTGGTTCACCCTCCAATGGCCGCTGCGGCCGGCGCACCGCGCTGATCCGAAGCCAGGAGCCAGGTGCTTCTCCTGGTCTCCCAAGGAGTGCAGGACCCAAGGACTTGGGCCATCCTCCACTGCACTCCCGGGCCATAGCAGAGAGCTGGCCTGGAAGAGGGGCAACCGGGACAGAATCCAGCGTCCCGACCGGGACTAGAACATGGTGTGCTGTGCTGCAGGTGGAAGATGAGCCTATTGAGCTGCGGTACCGGCTTTAGGTTACAACTTGATTTAGCCGGTGGTAAGCTGAATTTACTGCTGGTACGTGGCAGGACATCACCCCGGCACTTTCTGAGCTCACCACACAGCTTTTTATAAAGGATGCATCACAACTAACACGTTCCCAGCGTAACAGAGGCTCCTGGTCCTAGCTCAAGGCCCACCTATTGAAACATCTGGTACCATAAAGGGACAGGGACGGTTTACTGTGATGTGATCTGCCCCCTGGCATCAGGTGTCCTCCAAACGAGCCTTCCCAAATGCCCACAGAAGCCAGGCCCCGCAGCAGCGGACAGGTTGGCTAGAGGCTAACTCTGGACCTGAAGCACCCCCAGGAGGCACTCTGCAGCCTTCCTCAATCTGTAGCGTTTCCTTTCCTATGCTTGATCCCTGTTTCTTTGACTCCTAGAATCCTTTCATTCCCTCCCCTCCCATGGCCCAGGCTGCCGAGCCAGCTCCAAGTGTGACCCGAGGACTGTGTAGACAGAAGAACCATAGCAGCCACGCTTCCAGATCCCATGTTGGCTTTGAAACTGCCAGTGTCAGCGGTTCTGGGACCTCACCCTCTCTATTCCCAAACAAAGACCACGGCGAACACAAAACAACAGGGGAACCCACCGCAAGCGAGACGAAGTGAGCAGGCGAAAGCTGCTGCCCACAGTTCTCACAGTTTCAGGAAAGACAAACACTGCATTTTTCAAGAAACCTGATATCAGAGGGAGGAGGAATGGCAACCACAATTATCAAAGGTATGAGGAAGCCATCAAATGAAGAGAGAAAAATGCGTGAGCTCTCTCACTTGAGAGCAAGGAAGGGATGCAGAACCATGCCATCCTCAGAGGAGCAGACACACAGAGCCTCTACGAACGAGAGTGCAGGCCCACTTGCCGCCACATGAGAAAGTCTGCAGCGTTCCATTCACATTTACTGGTCAGCCGAAAAACTGCAGCAGGTTATGCCAAGTATAGTGGTATTTCATTCATGCAAAACCACACACACACACACACACACACACACACACACACTCTTGTCTTAACCATACCTATATGCATAGAAAATTTACCTATGATTGGAAGACTTGTACTTTTCTTCTTTATATTTTCATTTGAACTTTTACAGTGATCATGTTATACTTTTTAATAATCCATTTTTTTTGACAGGCAGAGTGGACAGTGAGAGAGAGAGAGAAAGGTCTTCCTTTTCCGTTGATTCACCCCCAATGGCCGCCGCGGCTGGCACACCACGCTGATCCGAAGCCAGGAGCCAGGTGCTTCCTCCTGGTTTCCCATGGGGGTGCAGGGCCCAAGCACTTGGGCCATCCTCCACTGCTTCCCCAGGCCACAGCAGAGAGCTGGCCTGGAAGAGGAGCGACCAAGACTAGAACCCAGTGTGCCGGCACCGCAGGCGGAGGATTAGCCTATTGAGCCGCAGCGCTGGCCTAATAATCTTTTTTTTTTTTTTTTTTTTTGACAGGCAGAGTGGACAGTGAGAGAGACAGAGAGAAAGGTCTTCCTTTTGCCGTTGGTTCACCCTCCAATGGCCGCCGCGGTTGGCGCACCGCGCTGATCCAATGGCAGGAGCCAGGTACTTATCCTGGTCTCCCATGGGTTGCAGGGCCCAAGTACTTGGGCCATCCTCCACTGCACTCCTGAGCCACAGCAGAGAGCTGGCCTGGAAGAGGAGCGACCGAGACTAGAACCCAGTGTGCCGGCGCCGCAGGCGGAGGATTAGCCTATTGAGCCGCAGCGCTGGCCTAATAATCCATTTTTTAAAAAACACATTTTTATAATTTTTGAGTGGCAGAAAGAGTGAGCAAGCTCCTACTTTCTGGTTCTCTCCCTAAATGTCTGCAAAGGCCGGGGCTGGGCGAGGCCAAAGCTAAGAGCAATGAATGCAATCCAGGTTTCCCACATGGGTGGTAGGGACACAAGTACTTGATCCATCTGTCTCCTGCTGTCTCCCAGGGTCTGTGTCAGCAGGAAGCTGGAGTCAGAAGCCAGAACTGAAAGTCAAACCCAGGCCCTCATATATGGGATGATGCAGATCCTTTGCCTCTGTAATGCTTTTAATCATCACTTTTATAATAATTTTTGAATAGGAAAAAAGATGGCTTTAGCTTGTTCTTTAAACTTATGAAAGAAACAGAGATGGCAAATCTGTACTTGCTAATCAAATGCTTACATATCATGGAAGCATGAATGAAGTATGTTCAGTTAAATACAAAGAACCTCTTAGGAAACTCTTAAAACATACCTCCCAGGCCGGTGCCGCAGCTCACTAGGCTAATCCTCCGCCTAGCGGCGCCGGTACACCGGGTTCTAGTCCCGGTCGGGGCGCCGGATTCTGTCCCGGTTGCCCCTCTTCCAGGCCAGCCCTCTGCTGTGGCCAGGGAGTGCAGTGGAGGATGGCCCAGGTGCTTGGGCCCTGCACCCCATGGGAGACCAGGAAAAGCACCTGGCTCCTGGCTCCTGCCATCGGATCAGCGCGGTGCGCCGGCCGCGGCGGCCATTGGAGGGTGAACCAACGGCAAAGGAAGACCTTTCTCTCTGTCTCTCTCACTGTCCACTCTGCCTGTCAAAAAAAAAAAAAAAAAAAAAAAAAAACCTCCCCCGGAGAGTGCAAGCTGAAAGGGTTTCAGCGAATCAAAGAACGAGAGGTCCAGAGAACCAGGAGGTACTGAGGATGCTGCATTCTGGGCTGTGACTAGGGGCATCTGAAGTGCCAGAACCAGATGATGACACTGGGTGGCCACCCCACATTCCTCTAGGAGGCCAAGAATCTTTTTTAAGCCAATAAAAATGTTAGTAAACTTAAGGTTCCTTGAGGGTGTGTGTATGTGTGTATGTGTGTGTGTGTGTGTGTGTGAGCTCTTGCCATGCTTAGCTTTGTCAACTATTTAAAACGTGGATAAAGTGGGTAGGCATTTGGTACAGCACTTAAGCTGTTGTTTGTGATGCTTGCATCCCATATCCGACCGTCTGGGTTGGAGTCCTGGCTCTACTCCTGATTCCAGCTTCCTGCTAAAGTGCATTCTGGGAAGCAACAGGGATGGCTCAAGTACTTGAGTCCCGGCCACCCACATGGGAGACCAGGATGGAGTTCCTGGCTCCTGGCTTCAGCCTGGTCCAGCCTTGGCTGTTGTGGGCATTTGGGAATGAACCAGTAGATGGATTTCCCTTTGTCTTTGTTCCTCTGCCCTTCAAATAAAATAAAAATAAATAAACAAAATTAAAACATATATAAAGGAAATGTTGAATATGAAATATTGGAGAAGGGTAACATGGTGGAAGATTACAGAGGACCCCACCGTCTTTGCCTCCTGGTGTCACCTCCCATGACCTCTCTAGGCGGGACTTGTGACTGGCTGCTGTCTGCTAGCAATGCCACAGAGATGCAGTGCGATCACTTTAAGGTATGTAACATTCCATCCTGCTGGAAGACTTGCTCCAAAGTTTTTTCTCCCTTGCTGGTAGGAAGCAGAAACGCACATGGCAAAGGACTGGGAGGGCCTCCAGGAGTCCAGAGCAGACCACCTTACAACTGTGCCAGTTCTGCTGGCAACATAAGTGAGCTCAGAAGCAAACCATCTCCAGTTCTAAGACCACAGCCTCAGCCAATACCTGCAGGTCAGCCTAGTGAGACCCAAGAGAAGACAACCTGGCCCAGCTGAACCAGGCCCCAACTCCCTGACCCACGGAAACTATGTGACAATAAACGCAACTAAGCCTGTAAATTGGTAATCTGTCATGCACATCACAGAAGTGCCAAGGGGATGAAATAAAAAGCAAAGACTCCACCCCACACCCATCTCCTACTCACACATAACAGCCTCTTGCTTCTACTTTCATCCACTCCATTTAACCCACTGTCTTAACACCACTTAGTCTCTACTCCCAAAATGTTAAATACCAGTCTCCACTCTGTGCCTGTCCTGAGGGCGCCCATGAAAAGAATCCCTGTGTGAACCAAGGGAAGTAGAGCAGAGGAACCGACTTAGGAAGCTCACTTTATAACTGGGGCTGGGGTCCCATGTCCCCAGCAACACGTACTTACTCCTGCCAGCCACTCTCTTCCTGACTCCCTGTCTCGGCCAGGACATCACCATCACCAACTGGTGCTGATTCTGCTCTTCCTCACACCCTAGACGTTCAGTCCCCACCCCCTTGGCTCTAGCAGGACCTCTTAAATTCAATCTCTCCTCTCCGTCCTGTCTCCATTCCCTGCTTCAACACACTCGTATCCTCCCCCTGCCTCTCTCCCCAACTCTTGTCCCTCTAAAGTGAATGCAACTGCCTGGGAAGGCGTCTCTCTTGCTATCCTTTCTCTCTCTCCCAATACCTCTGCCATCAGAAAACTGCCCCAAACCACAAATCGGATCACATCATTTTCCTAGATGTATTTCATGGTTCCTGTCACTACTAGAGTTGTAAGGTCCAAACACCTTTCCACACCCTACAGGACTTCACGATATGCCCTCAGTTACCTTTTCAGCATCTTTACCTGTCCCCTAGCTTAGCCAAGTGCTTAAAGGTCTCTAAACATACTGTTTGTTTCCTGCAAACTCCTTTCTTGTTGTCCACTTTGCTGTGTGTTCCTTGAATGTTCATCTTCACCTCTCTTTCCAGAGAAACTTTTTTATAATTTACTTGAAATGCAGAGTTACAGAGAGACAGAGGCAGAGGCAAACAGAGAGAGGTCTTCCATGTGATGGTTCACTCCCCAAATGCCCATGACGGCCATAGCTATACCAATCCAAACCTGGAAGCCAGGAGCTTCTGGGTCTCACATGCAGGTTCAGGGGCCCAAACACTTGGGCCATCTTCCACTTTCCTGCTTTCCCAGGCCATAGCAGAGAGCTGGATTGAAAGTGGAGCAGCTGGGACTTGAACCAGTGCTCATATGGGATGCCGGCACTGCAGGCGGCAGCTTTTCCTGCTAAGCCACAGTGCAGGCCCCTAGAGAAACTTTTAATTATCTCCCAGATACCAGCTCAACTGTTACCATCTCTGAGATGTCTTCTCTGAACAGAGGGGCACAGTCAGCGTCCCCATCCTTTGTGCTCCAAACGTACCTAGAAAACACCTCCATTACTCTGCTTGTATCACATCATCAATGACTGCCTGCACGTTGGTTCCATCACTAGACTAAGAGATCTTTGGAAGTATCTTGCCTGAGTTCATCAAGTGCCGAGCACTGTGGTAAGTTGTGAGAATACTAACTTCAGTAACTACTATTTATCAAGACCTAATAAGTTAGAGGCACTGTACTAAACTGCTGAATGTCTTACCCAGTCACTACTTGAACAGATATCCTCTAGGCACATACAGGTACCTAAGCAATCACTGTACTTTATGACAAAGGGAGACAGAGGACACAGAGAAAAACCATCGAAATAACAATTCCAGATACTGACAATGCGAAGAAGCCAATAAATTGGACAAAGTGACAGAATGGGGTGACAGAGCAACCACTTCACCAGGAGACACAGCAAATGAGACAGTATCTGAGCTGTTTTAACTGATGAGAAGCAGACAACCACATAGGAAGGAATTATTATAAATAATTCTTACAACATCTCTTCTACATAGAGATTTTATTCTCATTAAAAACATTTTTTTAAAAAATTATTTATTTGAGAGGCAAAGAAAGAGAGAGAGAGAGAGCTCCAGTCTGCTGATTCATACTCTCCAGTGCCCACAACAGCCAGGGCTCGGCCAAGGCCAACGCCAGGAGCCGGGAACTCGTAAGTCTCCCTCACAGGTGCAGGGACCTAATCACTTGAGCCAACTCTGCTGTTTTCTAGGGCCTGCACTGGTGGGAAGCTGGAGCCAGGAGCTGCAGCCAGGAGCTGGAGCCAGGAGCTGGAGCCAGAACCAAGTATCAAACCCAGGCCTTCTGATGCATGGGCATCTTAACTGTTCACCTAATCACCTGCTCCTATCCCCACTTTTGAAACAAGGGAAGTCATGTTTAAGTTCTGAGACACAGCTGGGATCAGAACTCAGGTCTGGCTGAATCTGGGCTGAGGCTTTTCACCTTTGGTTCTCTATCCCCAGCTATGGGTCTTTGTTCACCCCAATCCCGACAGCTGGAACGCCCTTCTTCTCCCCATCCCAGGAATTCCTCCTCCTCCAACTCACAGGCCAACCTCTCTGAGATGCCCACCCTGGCAACCCACGTAGAAAGGGGCGGCTCCCTCCTCCGGACACCTGCCCTTTGCGTCCTCTCATGACAGCCACTTCCTGCTAGAAATAAGAATGTGCACTGCTCTCTCACTAGGCAGCGAGATGGCTGATGCAGTCCATCCTTTACCCACCAAGCCTAAATACACATTTGTAGGATGCAAATGAAGTTCAGCGGGGACGGCTCAAAGCCTGAGGGCCTTCTAAGTCTTGCCAAGACTGTGGCACTGAAGAGGGATGCAACTGCCGGGGCTGTTTTAGAACAAAACACCCAAGGAGAGCCAAGAAAATTAGGTAGAACAGAAAATAATCTTAGGGGCCAGAGGTGCGGCCCACAGAGTTAAGCTGCTGCCTGCATCCCATATGGGCGCGAGTCCTGGCTGCTCCACTTTGGAGCCAGCTCCCTGCTATTGTGCCTGAGGAAGCAGCAGAACATGGCCCAGGTGCTTGGGTCCCAGCACACCCGAGGGAGAACTGGACGGAGTTCCTGGCTCCAGGCTTCAACCTGGCCCAGCCTTGGCCAGTGAGGCCATCTGGGGAGTGAAATAGTGGTTGGAACCTCTCTCTGTATCTCCCTCTCCCCTTCAAATATTAAAAAAAAAGAAAAAAAAAAAAAACAAGACAGTGAAATGCACACTAACCTGCTTTAAGCTGGCTTTTCATAAGCTGTGTCTGCGTTCCCTCCCCACAGTCAAAGAGCCAGCACTCGCCCTCACACCGGAGGACCACGGCAGAGGCACCCCTGGTTGGGGATGGGTATGCTGCACCTGTCCCCAGAAACGTCACATCCATAGACATCTTCCACCCTGCAACAGAAAGATCACCTGGCAATTATTTCATGCTACTGCACCAAAGATGTACTCCTGTGAGATTTACCATTATTTACTTTTCAGTTATTCAGAAGTCTGGATTCCTGTTCTCCAATAGTTTTTCCACAAATCCAAACTAAATTTTTTTTTTAAGATTGATTTATTTGTTTGAAAGGCAGAGTGACAGAGAACGTGGGTGGGAGAGACACAGAGCTTCCATTTGCTGCTTTACTCATAAATGCCTGCAAAAGCCAGGCTGGGCCAGGCCAAAGCCAAGGGCCTGGAACTCAGGGTTCCCATGTGGGTGGCGAGGATTCAAGCACTTGAACCATCATCTGCTGCCTTCCCAGGTGCACTGGCAGGAAGCTTGATGGGAAGCAGAGGTGAGACTCCATCCCAGGCACTCCGATGTGGGGTGTGGGTGTCCCAAGCAGTGACTTTATCCACTGAGCCACAATGCCCACAACCAAAGTAAGATTTTTATAACTCCTAATTGGCCAAAACTAAAAGGTACAGAACTTGTATGACTGTTCAAACAATAAGAATTAAACCTAATCAATTAAAAGCAATAGTTGAGGGGCCAGAGTCGTGGTGTAGCTGATAAAGCCACTGCCTGTGGCTCCAGCATCCCGTATGGGCACCAGTTTGAGTCCTGGCTGCTCCATTTCCGATCCAGCTCTCTGCTAATGTGCTTGGGAAAGCAGTGGAAGATGACCTGAGTGCCTAGGCCCCTGCACCACATAGGAGACCTGGAATAAGCTCCTGGCTCCTGGCTTCATATTGGCCGAGTTCCAGCCATTGCAGCCATTTAGGGAGTGAACCAGCAGATGGAAGACCTCTCTCTGTCTCTGCCTCTCCTTCCATAACTCTTTCAAATAAATAAATACTTAAAAAAAAAAAAACTATAGTTGAATTCTAACTTTATGACATTCTCACAAAGGCAAAACCATGGCTGACATAAAAAGATCAGTGTTGTTGGTGCTTTGGGGAAGAAGGGAAGGATAAGGTGGTGCCCAGAATCTTTTTTTTTTCAGATTTTTTATTTATTTATTTGACAGGTAGAATTACAGACAGTGAGAGAGAGAGACAGAGAGAAAGGTCTTCCCTCTGCTGGTTCACCCCCAAATGGCCGCTACAGCCGGAGCTACGCCGATCCGAAGCCAGGAGCCAGGAGCCTCATCCTGGTCTCCCATGAGGGTGCAGGGCCCAAGCACCTGGACCATCCTCCACTGCCTTCCCGGGCCACAGCAGAGAGCTGGACTGGAAGAGGAGCAACCGGGACTAGAACCCGGGGCCCATATGGGATTCCGGCACCACAGGCGGAGGATTAGCCTAGTGAGCCACGGTGCCGGCCCCATGTGCACAGGATCTTTAGCACAGTGTAATTATTCTGTATAACATGTGAGGACAGACACACTGATCAACTGTACACAGAATGTGCAACACAAACACGGGATGAACCCTAAGGCGTACTTTGGTTAGGAACAGTATTGGCTCATCAACTGAAACAAATTTACCACACTAATGCAAGATATTAATATAGGAGAAAGGCGGGGCAGGTGAGGGGTGAGGGGGTACAGAGGAACTCCTTGTACTTCTCAACTTCTAGGGGCAGGCATTTGGCACAGCGGTTAAGTTGCCACTTAGCACCCGCATCCCATACTGAAGTGCATTGTTTTTTTTGACAGGCAGAGTGGACAGTGAGAGAGAGAGACAGAAAGGTCTTCCTTTGCCGTTGGTTCACCCCCCAATGGCCGCTGCGGCCGGCACGCTGCAGCCAGTGCTCTGCACTGATCCGAAGCCAGGAGCCAGGTGCTTCTCCTGGTCTCACATGTGGGTGCAGGGCCCAAGGAATCTGGTGCCCCGACCGGGACTAGAACCTGGTGTGCTGGCGCCGCAGGTGGAGGATTAGCCTACTGAGCTGCAACGCCGGCCATGAAGTGCATTGTTCGAGTCCCAGTTCCTCCACTTCTGATAAACATTCCTGCTGGTGCAATCCTGGAAGGGAATGGGTGATAGCTCAAGTAATTGGTAATTGGGTCTTTTTTTTTTTTCTTTGACAGGTAGAGTTAGAGACTGTGAGAGGGATAAAGGTCTTCCTTCTGTTGGTTCACTCTCCAGATGGCAGCAACAGCCGGAGCTGGGCCGATCCGAAGCCAGGAGCCAGGAGCTTCCTCCAGGGCTCCACGTGGGTGAAGGGGCCCAAGGTCTTGGGCCATCTTCTACGGCTTTCCCAGGCATCAGTAGAGAGCTGAATAGGAAGAGGAGCAGCCGGGACTAGAACCGGTGCCCATATGGGATGTTGGCGCCGTAAACGGAGGATTAACTTCCTGCACCACAGTGCCGGCCCCAGTAATTGGGTCTTGAATTCATATGCCACACACACCACACAACATGGAAAACTTGGATAGAGTTCTGGGATCCTGATTTCGTCCCAGCCCAGCTGTGGTGTTGTAGGCATTTGGGGTGTGAGCCAGTGGATGGAAAATACTTCAATAAAATGAAATAAATGTAATATTTTATATTTATCTTTATATAATGTTAAATATAATATAAATGTAAAACTACATACAGCTAATCTGTAAAACAAAATTAGCTGCTGTATGGCTTAGAGCTGGTATTTCATTATGCTCACCAAAGGGTGTCTCTGGTACCCATGGTGATGAGCCCTTTTCCTGAATGAAGTAACGAATACATAAAGTAACACTCTGTAACACTCCACAATACTGCTGTTACTTCACAGCAATGCTGAGCAAGTGGCTCTCTCCCCTAAATGGCAGGGGGTAGGGCCAAGGCTGGTGAGGACTTGGCACTCTGCTATTTATAAACTTTTACAAGTTATTTGAGAGACAGATTTGAGGGTGGGGGGAGATCCCACCTGCTGATTCATTCTCCAAAAATCAGCAACAGCCCGTGGCCAAGACCTCAATCCAAGACTCCCACATGGGCAGCAGGGACCCAACTACTTGTCATCACTACTGCTTCCCAGGGTGTGCATGAGCAGGAACCTATGTCAGGAGCCAGAGTTGTGTATCAAACTTAGGTACTCTGATGTGGGCTACAGGCATTTTAACTGCTAGGCCAAATGCTTGCCCCATAGACTGCTGTTCTAGGTGATCAACAACAATGTTTCCTAAGTGTAGATTTCTGCCAGCTCCCAGCACTATTCTTTTTACCACTTGTGGGCACATCTGCTTTATGATATATTTATATCATGGGATGCATATTAAACAGAATGAGAACAAACTGAAACTATACAAAACCAATTATAGATTATCCATATTGATGGCAGGGAGGAAAACAAATAGTTTTGAGAAAAGTACTGTAATAAGAAAATCTGACAGAAAACTAGATAAAAGGTAAATACCAAAAGCCGGCCATAGCTTTTCTCAGGTCTAGCGACAACCAGATAAAAACAGTAACGAGAGGGCACACATTTGGTGTAGTGGCTAACAGGTACCCTTGGGATGCCTGCCTCCCACATCCCATACCAGAGTGCCTGGGTTGACTCCCAGTCCAATTCTGATTTCAGCTTCCTGCTAAAATGCATCCTGGCAGGCAGCAGGTGATGGACCAAGTGCTCTGGTCCCTTCTACCCACAAGGGACACCTGGATTGAGTTCCAGGGTGAGGCTTCAGCCTGTTGCAGGCATTTGGGTAGTGAAACAGCAGACAGATGATCTCTACCTCTGCCTTTCAAATAAATAAAAAATAAGTTGTTGCTGTGGATTCGTTCTGAGAGGAAGAGTGTGGTGGGGACAAGAGGCGCAGAGTCACCACACAGACCCCGGGAGCCGGGTGAAAGCGGGCCAGAGGCGAGCAGCCTGCAGACTCATTTATTTCAGTTGCTACAGCTGCTTATATAGCCAAGGCAGCCAATCCGGTCAAGGGGCGGTCTATGCCCTAAACAATCACACCCTGTTGCCAGGCAGTTTCCGAAGCCATCCAATCACAGCCTGTTGCCAGGCAGGCTCTGTTGCCAGGCAGTTTCCGAAGCCATCCAATCACAGCCTACTGCCAGGCAGGCTCCGTTGTCATGTGGTTTCCAAAACCATCCAATCACAGCCTGTTTTCAGTCAGGCTCCATTGTCATGTGGTTTCTGAAACCTTCTAATCACAACCTGTTGCCAGGCAGTTTCTGTTGCCAGCAGCCATCTTGGCATGGCCTTCTCATTCTACCACAATAAGTATGTTAAACATTTTTAATTATTTTAAAATTGAGCACTCCTGACCACCCCCCCACACACACACACACAACTTATAAAATCACCAGAAATAAAGACAGCAGGGAAGAAAAGGAACCAAAAGATTCCAACAACTGGAGATACACATTGTGCTCCTTGATAGGAAGATCTGATATCACACACAGTCATCTTTCCCCAGGTATTATCGATACATTTAGTGAAAATCTTATCAGATTTCTAGTGGAGTTATCTTGGGGAAAAAAAATCCAAAGGTCACATAGGAAAAAAAAAATGCCTGGGAGAGACATTGGCCTAGTGGCTAAGACACTGATTGGGACACCCAGCCCTTCTAGGACTCGCGGGTCCAGCTCCCTGCTCATGTTCGCCCCTGGAGGCAGCAGGTGATGGCTCCAGCAGATAGGCCTCTGCCAACCACATGGGAGGCCCTGACTTCGTTTCTGGCTCCCCGTTCAGGTCTTGCGCAGCCCTGGCTGTTGTGAGGTGAACCAGCAGATGAGATTCCTCCCTCATAAAATAAAAAATTCTAAGAAAATTACCAAAAAAGGTACTGACTTGCTTTCCCAGATATTAACAGTTAAACAGATGTAATGAAAACAGAATAATATTAACACACACAAAAAAAGTAAAAGCAAGGAAAAAAATCCAGCAACTGGTCACATATGTACCGGAATGAATATATAAAAAAGTAGAAAAGGGTGGTTTATATAATGGACAGCTCTGACATCACTGACTATTCTTACAGAAAAAAGCAAAACAAGATCTTCACTTTCCATTGTATTTAGAAATACATTTCAAGGGGCTGGTGCTGTGGCGTGGCAAGAGGGGCCAGCATGCCATATGGGCTCCGGTTTGGGTCCCGGCTGCTCCACTTCCCATCTGGCTCTCTGTTGTGGCCTGGGAGAGCAGTTGAGGATGGCCCAACTCCTTGGGCCCCTGCACCTACACAGGGGACCCGGAGGAAGCTCCTGGCTTCGGATCGGCTCGGCTCTGGCGGTTGCAGTCATTTGGGGAGTGACCCAGTGGAATGGAAGACCTCGCTTCCTCTTTGGCTCTACGTCTCTCTCTGACCCTATCTTTCAAATAAATAAAATAAATCTTTAAAAAAAAGAAATACATTTCGTATGGGTTATAAATTTAAATGTAAAAAGTTCAATAAAATATGTTGAAAAAGATTAGGTCATTGTACATAACTCTGGGAATGAGGAAGCATTTATTGGCCAAAAAAAAAAGAAACTGAGAAATTAAAATAAATATTTTCACTATATAAAAACTCTTATGTATCAAAAAACTCATAAAAATCAAAGGTTAAAAAATAGATGGAGGCCGGCAACGCGGCTCACTAGGCTAATCCTCCACCTTGCGGTGCCGGCACACCGGGTTCTAGTCCCAGTCGGGGTGCCGGATTCTGTCCCGGTTGCCCCTCTTCCAGTCCAGCTCTCTGCTGTGGCCAGGGAGTGCAGTGAAGGATGGCCCAAGTGCTTGGGCCCTGCACCCCATGGGAGACCAGGAGAAGCACCTGGCTCCTGCCATTGGATCAGCGCGGTGCAGCAGCCATTGGAGGGTGAACCAACGGCAAAGGAAGACCTTTCTCTCTGTCTCTCTCTCTCTCTCTCACTGTCCACTCTGGCTGTCAAAAAAAAAAAAAAAAAATGATACAATAGAAAAACAGAAAATGTCAAGAATCTATACAAAAACCTCATACAAAATCCAAAAAGCCAATGTGCATAAAAAGTGCTTAGTTTCTGGATGATGATGGAATCACAAATTCAAGAAACAGACACTGTTTTCCACACATCAGCTGGCAAGTATCAATGAAACAAACCAGGATGAGGGTGAATGAGTAAACAGGCGCTCTCACACTCACTGAGGGTGGGAGTGAGAACTGCTCTCCCACTCTGGGAGAGCAATCTGGCAGCACATTTCATCAATACTGATGATGCCACTGCTGCACTCCACCTGCACTCAGCAGTCCCCTTCTCCAGAATCCGCCCCACAGAATAGGAGCTCTGTGCACTGATGCTTACCGTGGCGCTTTGAAGGGGGCTGCACTCTGGAAGCAGTGTGAAAACACGTCAGCAGGGAGGTGGCTGAGTATTTTACCATCCACGCCTACCATTATTTACTAGTTATTCCACAGGTAACAAAGACTCAGGTCTGTAACTGCTGTCCTGGAGGGGTGACAATGAGAAAGATGACAGATGGATATGTGATAAGCCTCATTTTTATGCACATTATTTGAGAAAGTCTGGTGTGGAAAGATACACCCCATGCTGTTAATATATTGTTCATCTCAGGGATGATTAAAATGAGGGGGTGGGGAGGTAGATTATTGACTTTGCTTTTAAATTTTTGGATCGTTTTTTGGTTGTAATGAGCAGCATTATTCTGCACTCAATTTTATTTAATATTGATGCTTTTAAAAAAATGCAGCATCCAGTTGCATTCAGGCTGACCTGAACTCACTAGTCAGTTTTTTAAACCAACATTTTATTATGAAAAATATCTCACACACAGCTAAAAGCAAAGCTGAGTATAACGCATTAAAGCTCTCCATCCACCACCGGGCTTTAACAGTTCTCACCTCTGGGGCCATCTTGTTCCATCTGTATCCCATACCCACCCCCACAACCCCAGAACAGCTGTAAGTGGGATGGGGATCTTTCATCAGGAGGTGCACCTCGGCCGTGTGTGGCGCTCTTTCAGCCACTAGTGATCAATACCAGATCCAAGACATCCTTCTATAATTCCCTGGTCAATTATTTGGTTGCCCTGCGTTCAACTGGTACATCTAACTCCCGATAAGATATGCTATGAAATACTCGGTAACTCTGATGAGGTTTTCTTCCCTGAAAAAATAGAACCTGGAAAACGCCGTGCATCTAACTACCAATTTGTTTAAGTATGGGAAAAACAAAACCCAAGATGTAAAGAACTCTACAGGCCAAATGACTTGGTTTTTTCAGTAAGTCAAACACAAGGAAGAAACAGAGAGAGGGTCGAAATTAGAAGATGCCAACCAAATGCAACCCGTAGCTTGTGTGCACTCTGTCGTGGGCAAACTAGACTTGGATGGGGCAGCTGGGAAAATGCAAACGCTGATGGCCAGCAGGTGAGCGCACGGACTGTTACCAGACCCATAATGGCTTTATGCGTTAGAAAGGAGTAACTGTGTTTTATTGAAAGTCAGGAACAGATGGAATGGCACACTTCACGCTTGCTTTAAGACAGAGCGAAGGTGATACATGAAGCAAGATTCACCGTAAATTGGGAGTTCAATATATTCTATCTCCATTCATGATTGAAAGCTTCCTCAGTAGAAACAAACCGAACAACCGAAGCCCTCCCACCAGGTCGGGAAGTAATCAGCAATTTATTTACGCGACGGGGCATGCACCATCCTAGGCGCTAGAAATTCAAACGAGGACACCAGATGAGGTCTGTCTTCTGGGACAGACACCAGCTGCCGCGATCCACCTTCGCCGCAGGGCGCACTCCGGTTGCGGTCCCTGTCATTTGCCACCGGGCCAGCAGCCCAGGGTCTGACGGCCGCCCAAGCGCTTCTAACTGCTGCCGGGTGGAGGACCGCCGCTTCCTGGTTTCCAGGCAACCGGTGTGCACCCCGCAATCACCCTGGGGTGTGGAGGACGCAGATACGGCCGTCCTCCATTTTACAGCTCAAAGACTCCTGGCCCGGAGAGCCAGAGTGGCCACACTGACCAGGGCCAGCGGTCATTAGGGAGCCTAGGGTCCCCGGGCAGTGGACCGAGCACGTCCTCGCTCCCGGGCGCCGAAAAGCCAGGCCCGGGAGGGCTGGAGCCGGCAAGTCCCGAGGATGCGCGCGCGCCCGCCCGCTGCGGTGCGCCCTGCCCCACTCACCCTGTCCCCGAGACCGGGGCCGGAGCCCAGCGACGCGCAGGCCCGTGCCGAGGGCCCACAATCCGCCGGGCGGCGCCGCACGCGGGCGGAAGTGCGCCGCGGACCGGCTCCCGCGCGGCCGCTCTAGGACGCGCGGGAGGTCTGTGCTCGGTGGCGCCGACCCGCGGCCCAGCGCCTAGCGCACTTGCTGGCTCGCAGGCGGTCGCCGGGAAGTGCCCGCAGATACTCTCTCGCTTCCTAGTTCGCTGTAAGATGGTGGCCGTGACCCGCGGGGAGCTGGGCGCGGCTGAGCCAAAAGCGAAAACGTTCACTCCTCTACTTGTTTTCTTTTGTATCCCGTGTTTGTTTTTGTGTGTTGCTTTTTCCGAAAGAGTGTTCATCCCTATATTTTGCTCCCGCTTGTGTGATTTTTAGCCTTTGGTGTCTTCCACTCATTAGGAGAAAAACGCAGGTGCCTTGGAATCAAGAGTTCATGTCTGCATAACCGTGAACCTTCATGAGCCTCTACCTGGAATCCTTTTGTGTTTTAAAATTTTATTTGAGAGGCCGAGGGGGAGGACACAGAGATACAGCTAGAGATAGCTCATCCACTGGTTCATTCCCTAAATTCCTGCAATCGCCAAAACTGGGAGCCAGGGCCTCAATCCAGGTCTCCCACGCCAGTGGCAGGGACCCGACCATTGAGCCATCACCATTGCCTCCCAGCATCTGATGTAGCAGGAAGCTGGAGCCAGGAGCTGGAGCCAGGCAAGGAACCCTGGCACTCAGATGTGGGATGGGTATCCCAACCTGCAGCTGAGAAGCTAAATGCCTGCCCAAGCCACATTTCTAAATATACCATGTATAAATCAAGCAAGCAAGCAAGCAAGCAAGAAGGCCCCTCCCAGGGCCGGCACTGTGGCCACTAGGTTAATCCTTCACCTGGTTCAAGTCCTGGCTGTTCCACTTCTAATCCAGCTCTCGTCTATGGCCTGGGAAAGCAGTAGAAGATGGCCCAAGTCCTTGGGCTCCTGCACCCACATGGGTGACCAGGAAGAAATTCCTGGCTCCTGGCTTTGGATGGGCTCAGCTCCTGCAGCTGGCGCCATTTGGGGAGTGAACCAGCCATTGGAAGCAATCAAGTAACAATTTGAGGCGACAAATGAGAAAGCAAAGGGGGTGGTAAGAATATGGCCAAGGAGATCACTAGCCAAAAGGTCAGTGAGGAAGAGGTAGGAAATGAGCTAAGTAGGATGGGAAGAGACAAAGGAATGAAGAAAAATGAACAGAAACGTGGGACACTGTTAGGCAAACCAGCAATGGAGTCCTGGTAGAATCAACAGAAAAGATACGCAACGGAATGATGGCTGAAAACCCAAATTTATCGAAAAGTGGTGATTTTCACACTCAGAAGTTCCACACATTCCAAACAAGATAAACACACAGAGTTCTACAAATAGACACAGCAGAGTGAAAATGCTGAAAGCCAAAGGAGAACTCTTGACCGCCCAACTAGTGGAAAACATCTCTTATAAGGAAACGAGAGAGCTGATGAGTTCACAGAGGAAATAATAAAACCAGAAGGCAGTGGATTAAAAAAAAAAAAAATCAGCTAGGAATTCTATATCCAGCAAAGCCACCTTTTGAAAAAGGCCCAAATACTGGCCGGTGCCGCGGCTCAATAGGATATTCCTCTGCCTGCAGCACCGGCACACCAGGTTCGAGTCCCGGTCGGGGCTCTCTGCTGTGCCCGGGAGTGCAGTGGAGGATGGCCCAAGTGCTTGGGCCCTGCACCCGCATGGGAGACCAGGAGAAGCACCTGGCTCCTGGCTTCGGATCAGCGCGATGCGACCGCCGCGGCGGCGGCCATTGGAGGGTGAGCCAACAGCAAAGGAAGACCTTTCTCTCTGTCTCTCTCACTGTCCACTCTGCCTGTCAAGAAAAAGAAAAAGGCAAAATACTTTCCCATAAAGACCAAAAATGGAGATAATTTGTTGCTATCAGACCTACTTTACAAGAAATACTAAAAGGGGTTTGCAGTAAGGTACAGTGGGTTAAGCTGCCACCTGTGACGCTGGCATCCCATGAGAACAGTGGCTCAAGCCCTAGAAGATCTCTCCCACCTTGTCTGCTTCTCCCTCTGTTAACTCTGCCTTTCAAATAAAGAATTCTTTAAGAAAAAAAAATTAAAGGAGGTTCTTCAGTCTGAAAACAAGGGGCCCACACATGGTAATTCAAGGCCACAGTAGAAAAAGTACCAGTGGAGTTGCACTCTCTGCAGCTGAACACAAAGTTCTTTTGGGAAGGAAGTGCCAAGCAGCACCAGCTTTGACTGCACAGCCCTGAATCGGTACACAATTAGAACTCCCTCACTCCCCTCCACCGCCATCTGTCCAGTGGTCACCCAGTGACTCCATACTCCATCAGTCCTCCAAGTTTTGTGATCGCTTTTTGCTATCACAGTGTGGTCATAGACAACCTTGTGCATAAAAGGTGGTTATTTTTATTTCTGCAAGTATGAGGGGGTCTTCAAAGACTTCACGGAAAATGCGTATCATCTTTTAATTCCACTCCCCACTAGCTTTGTGAAGTTCCCCTGCATTTCAGGACCGGGGTTTTGGTGTGGTGGTTTTGCAGAGCGTCCATGGAAGTCAGATTCACTGCGGACGGTTTTGGGAAGCAGGATGATGCTAAGACTGGTCATCGCAAGAAATTTCATCTCAAGGGGGTGCAGGCTGGCATATGACTAAAACTCCTATTAGGAAAAATCAGACTCAGTACAGCCTGGATGCTGGGCTGTGGGTGTCAGGTCATTTCTGGGGTTTGGACAATGCCCGTATTTCCTTAGATTACAAAGTGGTCCTCTGCGTGCCAGGATCCATCATGGCCAGACTAATGTTCTGGGAAAGGGTTGACATTCAACAGCAGGGGCTGCTGCTTTTCACCCTCTCCAGGTGCCTGGGAAGCTGGGAGGTGGCAGAGCCTGACAGCCTCTTCTGATCTTCTCCGGGGTATGAAGCAAGGCTTTCTGGTGAGAGTGACACTCTGAGAGGCCAGCATGACAAGCGGGTTAACCTGCTGTGCCACAATGCAGGTCCTAACAGCACCAAATTCAGAAAGTGTCCAGGGGTCAGCATTACGGTGTAGCAGGTTAAGCAGCCAGCTGCGACACTGGGCATCCCTTATGGGCACTGGCTCCTCCACTTCTGACCCAGCTCCCTGCTAATGTGTGGGGAAAAGTGGCAGCAGATGGCCCAAGTCCTTGGGCTCCTGCAGCCACTTGGGAGACCCAGATGAAGCTCCCAGCTTGTGGGGAGCAACTGGGAGCAACTCGGACTAGACTAAGTTACTGGAATTAAGACTTATTCTATGCATCTGCTCTCCCACAATATGGCGCTGGGAGAGGAGGAAACAACTTCTACACAGCTGCCTCCAGTTCAACCAATAAGCAGCAGGACCTGCTCCTGATTGGAGGAGAGCAGCGTACTCGGCATGTGGGTAGCAGAGTTGGGATTGGTGGAAGAGGACTATAAAGGAGGAGAGAGACAACATGCACCAGGAACATCTATCTGAAGGAACACCCCGAGAGAGCCGGCCGGGGGTGTGCCGCTCCCCCGCTGAAGTGGGGAAAGTGGCAGGGGGAACCGCCACGGAGGTGGAAGGGATGGTAGCCAACCCGGGAAGAACCAGCAGCAAACCCGGGGAGGGCCGAGCAGACAAAAGAACAGCGCAGGGTCCTGTGTCGTTCCTCCACGAAGAGGGGGAGCGACATAATGGTGCCGTGACTCGGATATGAAGCCTAGGCAGGGTTTAGTGTCGTTCCTCCATGAAGAGGGGGAGCGACACCAGCTCCTTCCTGCCTTCGGCCTGGCCCAGCCCTGGCTGTTGTGCCTCTTGGGGGAGTGAACCAACAGATGGAAGATCTCTCTCTGTAACCCTTCCAAATAAAATAATCTTTAAAAAAAAAAAAAAAGAGTTTTCTGTGCATACCCAACTTTAAAAAACAATGTCATCAAGCATTCTTTATGCATAGGAAAATTTTACTAAGAAAATATAAGAGCACAAATCTCATATCACAAAGGAGAAAAGACAATTCACATAATTTTAGACCAACCCCCTGCAACCACCTGTTACAAGCCAATCTAGTATAATATGCTCTACACAAGGCTTTCCCTTAACTAGCATTCCCATGAGCAACTACCACAAGACCGTTCATTCCATTATGTTGTCTTAAACACAAAGACGCAAAAGGCTAAACAATGGGGCATGCTGTGTGGCTTCCATGAGTAATGAATAGTTCGGCTGTTATCAAAGCAAATAATGAAAAATATCAATTGCAAAACTATGCACTTAATTTGAATTAATTTTAAAGGTCTTTAGGCAAAGAGTAACAAAACATTGGGCAGAGCATTTTTTGTTCAATATTTAGCTAAAATAGGTCTCTTCAGAAATTCCTTAGTTCTACACATACATTGTTACTTGTTTACTGTTCTCACCTTTTAATGGAAGGAGTTGTGTAAGCATATAATACAACAGATATCTAAAATATATCTTACAATACAAATGCACATTGACACAAAATACAATATATAAGCATAACTGAAACTGATTTGTACAGAAGTGACAGCAGTTGGTGGTTCTGTGATTATTAAATCAAAAGATGTTAGAACTGGCTGATAATCTTTGCCATAATTAATCAAACTCAAAACCAAATTTTATTTTATATATCCAATACTTAAGATGCTGAAGACTAACAAATAAGATTTGTGTTGTGTTTGAATTAAACATGAAAGCAGGGGCTGATACTGTGGCGTAGCATTTGTTAAGCCATCGCCTGCAGTGCTGGCATCCCATATGGGCACCGGTTCAAGACCTGGCTGCTCCACTTCCGATCCAGCTCTCTGCTATGGCTGGGAAAGCAGTGGAAGATGGCCCAAGTCCTTGGGCCCCTGCACCCGTGTAGGAGACCTGGAAGATGCTCCTGGCTTTGGATTGGCACAGCTCCAGCCATTGCAGCCAATTGGGGAGTGAAACAGAGGAGGGAAGACCTCTTTCTATGCCTCTCCTCCTCTCTCATTGTAACTCTGGCTTTCAAATAAATAAATAAATCTTAAAAAAAAAGATAAAACAAAACAAACAAACAAAAACAAATGAACAGGAAAAGCACATTAAAAAAAACTCACACTGATCTTAAAAGAAAGGTGATCAATTTTCTCTTGAAACAACAGTTCTTGAAGACATTACTCCCTCAGTGTGGAGTCTAAACTCAGAGCCCAGCTTCGCCAAAGGAGATCTCTCTCTGGCAAGTCACTTACTCTCTCAGTGCCTGTCTTTGTAAAACAGGCAACAAAACTGAGTAACAGCAAGGATTAAATACGTAAGGTACCTGGAACACTCAGAACACCTGGCACACAGCAGGGACTGTCCAACACACTTAGCTTGTCATTAGTCACCACCCTACAAGAATACTTCAGAAATTTCATGGAAAAATGGAATTCAAAGATGTTGTAGTGTAAAAATTTTTTAAATCCATGCATCATTTTTTGTCAAATACATTTTCTACAAGTGTCTTAAAGAATCTTTGTATGCCTGAGTTTCAATTTTTTTGAATCAAAATATTTGTATTATTCCACTCTCCACAAACTTTTTGAAGTACCTTTGTATATACCAAATCTGTGGGAGACAATTCAATGATGTAAGAATAATGTTTATTAGAATATGCACTTAAACTTAGGAAAGAAGAAATACTTGTTCTAGAACATAAAAGGAAGCCCTGACAACTGAGTTTTTATATATGCATATTTTCACACCTATAAATCTCCCTTAGTCTTAAAATTAGAAAAGCATGATGAATTTAGGAAAACCTTCCAAACAGCAAAGTGGCAGATAAGCTTTCACTTGGAAAAAACATTAAATATGAAATATTTAATAGCTATATTAAAAACTTCATTTGTACGTAAAATGCTACCTACCAAAAGGTATCATGTATTCAAGTCATTTGATTCCATGGATATATTTCATGCAGCTAAACTATGAACAGCTTTCTCTTTGAGAGGCACAATTTTCCTTATCCAAGAAAGGAAAATAATTGTTTTAAAAATCTAAGCACTACTTTATCTAAGTAACTCTGACAAGCATTAAGGGAATTATGAAATAAGAGTCATGTCCTAAATAACCCACTCCAGTTTACTGAAATTTCAAACAAAGCACTGGGTTTTCTCTCTGCTTAATGAAAAAGTTTAATTCTGATTTCAGGAAAGGGGGAACTTTTCTGTAGTTGAATTATCTTGAATATTTTAAGTATGTTACCATAGATCAGCTGTAGAGGCTTCATTTTAACCCTCACAGGAACAACGCATGTATCACAAATGAGTTGAGAGCCAAAGTAGGTAAGGAACCTGGGCCATTTTCTGTAGCTGGCAGGGGCCTGCACCTCAACACAGGGCCTTGTCTTGGATGGAAATGCAGCTGTGCAGCTATTTCATCCTTCGACTGCCCTTTACATGGAATCCAGCAGGGCTCTGAGATTTATGTTAATACTCTCATGTAGTAAAGATCCTCCAAAGAGCTGATTCCATTTTGGTGAGTGAACAGAACTCTGAAGATATTTAAGAGAATGAAGAAGGCTTCCCTGAGGGGCACTGAGAAAGAGGCCTCAGCGGACTTGGAGGAAGTGGGTACTCCCCACCCTCCTCTCCCCTGCCCCTGGGCACTTTCTGTTATCTGGGAACAGCAAATTACCCTCCACACTCCTTACTGTGTTTTGCTCTTAATTCATCACCAATTCTTCTGCAAAAATTGTCAAATCCTCTTTCTCCAGAGGCTGGCAATGGACAGAAAGGAAGGACAAAGCATAGAATTAATAGCAAACAAATGCCCACTGGCAGGTGGTCTTTACGAATCAAAACAGGTTGCTAGGTTTCATCTAAGCATGCTACAAATCTGTCATTCACAATGAAACAGTATTCTAGTTTTTATTTTCAGAAACATCTAAAGTTTTATTAATTTTTGTCCTTATAAATATCTTTAAAAATGAAACTAACAAAACTGGATGAAAACAACTATGTGTGAAAACCTAATTTCAGTTGATCCTTACCATTTAAAGTGAGGGGTTTACTACATAAGCACTAATTTAAACTGCACACCACACCCAGGGCTCTGGAGCACTGCCTCTCTGGGGTGATCCTGGACCAGCAGCAGGGACACCACCTGGGAGCATGTCAGAAATTCAGACTGTCAGGCCCCGCCCACAGCCCCTGCACCACCAACTCTCCAGACGATTCCAGCAGGGCTTTAAGGCAGTGGTCATGAGGACAGGAGGGGGGATCTGAGGTATCTTCACTTTAAAGATTCACAGGGATGCTGAGGCAACCACTTGGTAATGAAGCCATCCCTGGGGCCAGCTCTGTGCGTAGCAGGTGAAGCTACCACCTGCAGTGCCAGCATCCCATATAGGAGCTGGTTCAAATTCCAGCTGCTCCACTTCAGATCCAGATCTCTGCTATGGCTTTGGAAAGAAGTGGAAGATGGCCAAATTCTTTGGGGCCCTGCACCCACACGGGAGACATAGAAGCAGCTCCTGGCTCCTGACTTTGGATCAGCGCAGCTCCAGCCATTGCGGCCAACTGCGGAATGAACCAGCGGATGGAAGACCTCTCTCTCTCCCTCTGCCTCTCCTTCTTTCTCTGCATAACTCAAATAAATAAATAAATATTTTTTTAAAAAGCCATCATTTTATTAAAAATATTTTAACCAAAAAAACTTCCCCTTTATTGTCAAAAAACCTTACCCTCATTAGTTATCCATGTTTCATACTACAGGTGGTGGCAGAGAGTAACATGTATTATTTTTCCTACTCAGTAATTACTAACAAACTCATCTACAGAATTTCTTCTTTATTAAAAAGAATGTAAGAGAGGTTCCATTGCTGTTCTTTAAAACAATTACCTTCTTGATCAGTACAAGCTCCCATAGAAGGCACAAATGTTTTAGTTTCTTTTCCAATGTGAGGCCATTAATGGCCTCCTACTCCTGTCTTTTCAATGTTAATAATTCCTGCCTGCACTCTTTGCTTAAATATTAAAATATTTAAATTTAATTTACATCCAATATTTAATAGCTAATATGCTGATTCATAAATAACAATGAAAATAGGTAGTTCTTTATGCAAAGCTAAGAAATATTAAAATTTTAATCTTAAACAGATTAAATGCCATTTAGTTTATTTTTTCCCACTAAGCAATTTAATAATTTCCATTAAAGGCTATACTAGTGATATTTAACAAGCAAGTATCTGAGTTGAGTTACTCTAATTCTGCAGATGTTTCTGTCTTCAATAAGCACTAGCAGAAAACAATACAACAATTATACTTGTAATTCTAAATTAAAACCAAAATTTTCTCAGGGGTGATCTTGTCTTGATACAGGTAACATGAAAAACAAAAATCTTCCTTTTAAAGAAGCTTGTGACCTCGCTCCTTATTTTGTGAAACAGATTTCTGACTACTCATCTGCTACACTGGTTATCCAACTGCATTTCCTACACTCCAAATGGCAATGCCATTCCACGCATCCTTAACTATAAATCACTTTCTAAATTATTACTCACGTCTTTACAGAAAGAAGGGATGAGTAAGCCCCTTTCCTCCTGCAGAGAAACAGCGATACTGTGCATGCTGATAGGTGCCTCTGAATGGCTATCATTATTTGAGAATCAGCATATTTAAAAGTTCTGTTCACTTGAAGCAATCCTGATAGGGAGGTATTACTGCAATTTGACTCTGTTTCAAAATGCTCCTGGATTTTTATAACTCTCCCATTTGTAAGCCACAGAAAATCTGGTTTCTGCCAATTATTATGAAATTTACTGGAACTAAATATGGCATTTCCTAGCCTGAACATCTATTTAATCCATCCCCACTTTGTTCCAAAGTAATTTTGATGGTTTTAAAAAAAAATTTAAGTTCACCTTCACTGGAGAGTCATCATCACTGATGATATTAAGGAATGTATCACAGGAACACTGCCAGTCACTCAAGTCACAGAGCGCTGCTGGGGGGGGGGGGGGGGAGGACAGCGCCCTGCTGACACTCACAGAGCGCTGCTGCGGGGGGACAGCGCCCTGCTGACACTCAGCTCGCTTAGGCCTGAAACACGACTCGCTTATTTTTTAAAAGCCATATCAGGTTAGTCATTATGACAGGCATACTAAAATCAACTAGAAGTAAAGAAAACGAAAATACGTTTTTCCTAATAAGCAAACCTAAATTTCTAGCTGGGCAACAAGGCAGCATAACTGAAACAACTAAACTTATTATTTTTATTAAATAAAAGTGATTTTTATATACTGTTGAAAATTACTTTTGTTGAAAGGCAGCAACAGTTATTGATACTTTCTTATAATGGTATACAGTTAAGCCTTGATTTGGTTCCAGAAAATAAATAGGGTGAATTTTTCATCTTTCCCTATATCTGTCTACCACAAAGGAATTTCAGAGCATGAATGTAAAATGAAGCAGATACAAAAAAACAATTTTAGATACTAACAGTTCTTCCTTGGAATGTGGTTTCTTTTCAAAATTCTGTGTTCCGATGTACAGAGGCAAATTTCCATTACAGAAGCCCTAAAAGAACTGGGTGAGAGACGATTATTACCTGCAATAGTAAATGCACTGGCAAGCATGAAGAAGAGTGCAAGTGAAGATGTTCACAGATATATCTGTAACAGCTCTTGGGTGTGCCATGGGCTACAAATTAGAATTAATGTAGGGTACTGGTGGGCATTAACAATACAGTCAACACATCCACTCCCCAACAGATGGGCAACCCAATGGGAAAAACAGAAGTCACGCAAAGGGGTGGGGGTGAGGGAGAATGAAACACAGAGAACACCGTAAGTCTGAGAACACTGCAGCTTTCTGCTTGGACAGAAGGGCTCTCTGACGCACGGGAGTATTTATGCATCAGTGGGAGGGCTCCGATTCTGTTATCTGGGGAGGCCGGGACGCAGATTCTGGCCATTCATACACATCCGGGAGCAGGGAATCGTATTCACTTCGCCATATCCTTTCTTTAATATACTGGGCCTTGTCTTCAGGTTCTGGGTATCGGAATGCCATTTTATTAGCATACAGGTATTCTGTAATCTGAAAAATAATTAAGATTATTGTGTAGGCACCAAATACACCTATTAGAGAAAGTACTATTATAACATAAGGAATTGAGTGTAGAAGAAAGGCATTTTTATTAAAAATAAAGATACTATTTGACATACTTGTAAACTATGCAAAGTTTAAAAGATGAAATAAAAATCAACTGTAACCTCATGAAAAATTTGACATGTTCTAGTCAACAGAATTATTAGCAGTTCCCTAATATTTCAGTCTAACAAACAAATTTAAGTTCTACTGCATCATCTCCCCCTCCTCCTCTCTCTCCCTCTCTCCCCCCTCCCCCTCTGTCCTTCTCTCCCTCCCCCTCTCTCCCCCCCTCCCCCTCTGTCCTTCTCTCCCTCTCCCTCTCCCCCTCCCTCCCTCTCCCTCTCTCCCTCTCTCCTTCCCTCTCCCTCTCTCCCTCTCCCTCCCTCTCTCCCTCTATCTCTCTCTCTCCCTCCCCTCCGCCCCTCTTGCACTCTCTCTCCCTCCCCCTCTCCCTCTCTCTCCCTCCCTCCCTTTCTCCCTCCCTCCCCCTTGGGGCAAACATGAAGCCCTGCCTACTCCCCTGCCCTATTTTCCCCTTTGCTCTTAGAAAGCAACACCTTTTGCTACCAGGTAATGTGGTTTCATGCAAAGTTGCAAGTTTGTTTTTTAATACAAAAAAGTGACAGAAAACATTTGTTCAACAGTGTAGAACAGACAAGAAAATACTGAATGAACATAATGGGAAATATAAAGTACCAAATATCAATGGACATTATGCACACTTTAATAACTAAAACACAAGGGCATGCATTTAGCCTAGTGGTTAAGACACCTGTTTCCCACATCTGAATGCATGGGTTTTATTCCCTGCTCCTGCTTCTGATTCCAGCTTCCTGCCATTGCAGAGCCTGGAAGGCTGCTATGGTGGCTCAAGTAATGAGGTTCTTCCTCCATTGGAGGGTATCTGAATTGAGTTCTGGGTTTCTGGCTTAAGAAGTGAACAATAGACAGGAGAGAAGAAAGATGAGAAACAATTTTTGCCTATTAAATGTAGAGGATTTAAAAAAGAATTTTTAAGTTATGGCAAAAGTGTGGGAAAAGACATACCCATAACTGGTATTATGGAATTCAGTACATTTTTCTAAGAGATGTTGGGCAATATGTTTCAAAAGCCTTAAGCACATTAACACCTTTTGCTTTTATGACTGGAACATAAGGAAAAACCATCACAAATACACATAAAGATTATCTGTGAGGATGTTCACTATGGTGTTATTTCTAATAAGAAACTAAAAAACACTTAGATGTCCAAAAATAGAAAAATGGCTAAATCAGGCTGTACTAACAAAGGGAATATCATGCATGAGAATAATGATTCACATAGAAAAAGTTTATAATACTTTTAAGTGGAAAAAAGTACAGTGAGAAATCAGTTATAAGAACAGGCTAGGGCTGGCGCTGTGGCATGGCGGGTAAAGCCACCACCTATGGTGCTGACATCCCATATGGGTGCCATTCAAGACCCGGCTGCTCCACTTCCAATCCAGCTCTCTTCTATGGGCCTGGGAAAGCAGTAGAAGATGGCCCAATTCCTTGGGCCCCTGCATAGCATGGGAGACCTGGAAGAAGCTCCTGGTTCCTAGTTTCAGATTGGCGCAGCTCCAGCCATTGCAGCCATCTGTGGAGTGAACCAGTGGGTGAAAGATCTCTCTCTCTTACTGCCTCTGCCTCTCTGTAACTCTGCCTTTCAAATAATAAATAGATCTTAAAAAAAAAAAGTCAAAGTTGATGTGTGTGTGTGTGTGTGTGTGTGTGTGTATGCTTACAAAGAAGATTTTTGGCAACAAAAGCCAAAATAATAATGTGTGTTATATTCTCATAGGAAGAACATGGATCACTGAAAATTTCTTCTTTGCATACTTCCAAATGTTTCAAAACTATCTAGTTGATTTGTATTACTTGCATAAGGAAATGTCATTAAACTTTATGTAAAGTGGTAGATTACTACTTACTTTAATAGCAATGTTAACAGAAACTTCCTGAATATTGGCAAGGGGTGGGTAAAGTCTCCCTTGAGCTAGCTCTTCATCCGTCAATTGACTTGTCAGTGCCTGAAGAAAAAAATGGCATTTAACAATTATTTATTTAAATAACAGAGAAAGGGACATAGTAAAATGGAGAAAGCATTAGAAAAACAGAATACACATTTCTTCCTTCTTACAAGAATACACTAAGCCACTGCAGAAATTAAAACTACTTACCACTAAATAATAAATGACCAGACTTAGATTTTATAATATAGTCCACTTAATACATACAAGGCTTGACTTAATTACTACAACTACGGTGAAAATAGACATTAGTATCTGTATTAACATGAGTTCTTCAGAACTGATATCTCAGAGTCTGCCAGCATTCCAAATAAGACCAGCACCTGTCCATTAAAAACAGGCAAAGAGCTGCATTTTATCTCTGCTGCTACAATGTTATATTCCGATATATATGATACAAGTATAGTCTAAGCACTATGAAGGGATTCAAAGCTTCCAATCAAATATTTAAAGTTATGATTTAAAGAGATTAATTTCATAAGGATAGATAGGCAAATCAAAAAAGTAATGTATGGGTAGCTTTCTTTTCATTAGTAAGGTAGATTTAACTCATTCTCTCTCTGCTTTTAATCTTTTATTTATTTATTTATTTATTTTTTGACAGGCAGAGTGGACAGCTCTGCCTATCACATAAATAAAAGCTTAAAAAATATCAAATAGCTTTCCTCAATTTAGTTTTTATACTTTTCAAAATTACAAGTGCATAAAATCCATCGATGCTTAATACAGAAAACATGTTTCCAGCCCACCTCTAGCCTCTACTTCTTGCTCTAGGAAAGGAACTGTTTTTAATTCTATTAACTGGCTTTAATATTTATCTCATTTAACTCATTCTCTCTCTGCTTTTAATCTTTTTTTTTTTTTTTTTTTTTTTGACAGGCAGAGTGGACAGTGAGAGAGAGAGACGGAGAGAAAGGTCTTCCTTTGCCGTTGGTTCACCCTCCAATGGCCGCCACGGCCGGCGCACTGCGCTGATCCGATGGTAGGAGCCAGGTACTTCTCCTGGTCTCCCATGGGGTGCAGGGCCCAAGCACTCGGGCCATCCTCCACTGCACTCCCGGGCCACAGCAGAGAGCTGGCCTGGAAGAGGGGCAACCGGGACAGAATCCGGTGCCCCGACCGGGACTAGAACCCGCTGTGCCGGCGCCGCAAAGCGGAGGATTAGCCTAGTGAGCCGCGGCACTGGCCTGCTTTTAATCTTTAGATCCATTCATCTTTAGAGTAATTCGTCCCTTATAAAATAAATGAGAATATTTATAACATTTACCTTTGCAGCTTCTAGGAAAATACTGTCACTGATATGACGGGTGTGACAGAGAATAACCGCTAAAGCCACACCTAGAACAGATTTTAAACAGTTTATTTAGTAAAGTCACTTTCCAAATGAAAGGAGTCAAATCCCTGTATTGAAGCAAATAAATGGTAAGCAACCCCCATCCCAAACAGCTCCCCAAAGGAAAATTGAAGTCCAAGTTAAAATCAAGTCAGAGACCCATGTTAACCATTACAATTCTTATTCACTAAAGAGATAATTTTAGAAATACCAAATAGGGGCAGGCACTGTGTAAAGCCGCCGTCAGCAGTGCCGGCATCCCGTATGAGAGCTGGTTAGAGCCGGTGCCTTCACTTCCAATCCAGCTCTCTGCTATGACCTGGGAGAGCAGTGGGAGATGGCCCAAGTCCTTGGGACCTTGCACCTGCATGGGAGACCTGGAAGAAGCTGCTGGCTCCTGGCTTCAGATTGGCTCAGCTCCGGCCATTGGGGCCAACTGGGGAGTGAGCCAGCAGATGAAAGACCTCTCTCTCTCTTTCTCTCTGCCTATAAAATAAATAAAAGCTTAAAAAATATCAAATAGCTTTCCTCAATTTAGCTTTTTTTTTTTTTTTTTTTTTTTTTTTGACAGGCAGAGTGGACAGTGAGAGAGAGAGACAGAGAGAAAGGTCTTCCTTTTGCCGCTGGTTCACCCTCCAATGGCCGCCGCTGCAGCCGGCGCACCGCGCTGATCCTGGCAGGAGCCAGGAGCCAGGTGCTTTTCCTGGTCTCCCATGGGGTGCAGGGCCCAAGCACCTGGGCCATCCTCCACTGCACTCCCTGGCCATAGCAGAGAGCTGGCCTGGAAGAGGGGCAACCGGGACAGAATCCGGCGCCCCAACCGGGACTAGAACCCGGTGTGCCGGCGCCGCAAGGTGGAGGATTAGCCTATTGAGCCACGGCGCCGGCTCAATTTAGCTTTTATACTTTTCAAAATTACAAGTGCATAAAATCCATCGATGCTTAATACAGAAAAACATGTTTCCAGCCCACCTCTAGCCTCTACTTCTTGCTCTAGGAAAGCAACTGCTTTTAATTCTATTAACTGGCTTTAATATTTATCTCTTACTTTTAAATAACCTGCTTATATTTCTTCTGGTTTTTGAGTTTTAGACGTCATGGACACTTTCCTGTAGAAAATAATCACTTAGCTCTCTTTCTTTTTTTAAGGACTTGGGCCATGGTCCACTGCTTTCACAGGTGTCCCAAATGGTGTCTTAACCACTGCATCAGAAAACCGTCTCTGCTGTAGATTTCAACTGTTTCTCTGTTTTTCAAAATCACATGGCATTAGTGTTATGCTCTGCATACATAAATAACCTCCATTTTGTTTCATCTATATTCTGACAAATTTTTGTTCTTAATTCCTTTCTCCATCTCTAAACTTGTATCTGGGATTATCTCTTTTGCCTGAGGAACAAAATACCCCTTCCTTTCGTATAGGTCTGCAGGCGATGAATCCCATTTCTTGCTTTTCTGAGAATGTCTTCGTGCTGCCTAATCCCTGGAAGATATTTTCACTGTACACTGAATTCTGGGTTGGCAAGCATCTCCTACGAGCAGCATAAGCAGATCACTGCTCTTGGCATCAGTGTTGTTGCAGTGACAGCTGAAGTCTAACAGGTGCTTCTTTAAAGCAAATCTTTTTGTTTTGGCCACTTTAATATCCTTCTCTTGCTGGGACTTACTGAACCCTCACAATGGTGCTTCTAAATGTAAATTTCTTTATGCTTATCCTGTCTGGGTTTCTGTGTTCCTCAATGCTGACTGTCATTTATCAGTTCAAAGAAATTCTTAGTCATGAGGCCTGTAAACGTTGTCTATGCTCACTCTCACTCTCATTTTCTTCTAGAATTTCAATGATATATTTACTGATTAATGGCATACTCATACCAATTTGTATTTTGCTTCCTATTTCTGTGCTTCATCCTGTATTTTTGTGAGGTTTCTTGCAACTGATTAATTTTCTTTGGTTTAATTTGCTGTAAATCTCTTTCATTCAGTATTTTATTTAGATTCTTGTACTTGAAAATTCTACTGGCACCTGGCTGATGCTTTCAATTTTGGCTTTTATCTATAAATATAATAACGATATTATTTCACTGTATTTGCCTTATATCTAGAGTTTCAGTGTATCTGTCTTGTTATTTCTGCTGTCTTGTACTGTCACATGGCTTGTATTTGAAAATTTATTTATCTATTTTTGACAGGCAGAGTTAGACAGTGAGAGAGAGAGACAGAGAGAAAGGTCTTCCTTCCGTTGGTTCACTCCCCAAATGGCCGCTATGACCAGTGCACCGCGCCTATCTGAAGCCAGGAGCCAGGCACTTCCTCCTGGTCTCCTATGCGGGTGCAGGGCCCAAGCACTTGGGCCATCCTCCACTGCCTTCCCGGGCCACAGCAGAGAGCTGGACTGGAAGAGGAGCAACTGGGACAGAATCTGGTGCCCCAACCAGGACTAGAACCCAGGGTACCGGCGCCGCAGGCGGAGGATTAGCCTAGTGAGCCACGGCGCCAGCCTGAAAATTTTCTTAAAGTAGTTTGAGGGTTGGAGAGTGTTATCTTCTTTCAGAGAAGAGTTCTGTTTGTTCTGTTGGGCACTTGTGGGAACTGACAGTCCAGAAGAAAGGCTTGAGATTTTCTAGATCACCCACTGCTGCTGCAAACAATTCATTTCAAGGGCTTCAGCCCAGAGTGGGTGGCCATTTACTACAATCTTTGACAAGGTGCCAACCTTGTCCCTCCTTCAAGAAAAGACCAATTTTACTTTTTGGCCACTTTCTCCAGATCCTTAAGTGCTTTTAGTGCAAACCTGGCATTGAATGCGGGCCTGCCTCTTGGGAGGTCTAGCCCTCTGCCTATCTTGACCTGGAATCCTCCAATATTTCAACTGAGTCAATACCTTTTGATCCTTTAAAGTTTTATTTTTTAAATTATTTCATCCAGTTGTTACAGTTGCTGAACTACATAATTTAAACATTATCAAAGCCTTAGGTTTTTTTTTGTTTTTGTTTTTGTTTTTTACAGGCAGAGTGGACAGTGAGAGAGAGACACAGAGAGAAAGGTCTTCCTTTGCCGTTGGTTCACCCTCCAATGGCCGCCACGGCCGGCGCAACACGCAGATCCAAAGGCAGAAGCCAGGTACTTCTCCTGGTCTCCCATGGGGTGCAGGGCCCAAGCACCTGGGCCATCCTCCACTGCACTCCCTGGCCACAGCAGAGAGCTGGCCTGGAAGAGGGGCAACCGGGACAGAATCCGGTGCCCCGACCGGAATTAGAACCCGGTGTGCTGGCACCGCAAGGCGGAGGATTAGCCTAGTGAGCCGCGGCGCTGGCCTAGGTCATTATTTTTTTAAAAGATTTATTTGAAAGGCAGAATTACAGAGAGGCAGAGGCAGAGAGAAGTCTTCCACCTGCTGGTTCACTTCCCAGATGGCCACAATGGCAGGAGCTGGGTCGATCTGAAGCCAGGAGCCAGGAGCTTCTTCCAGGTCTCCGCAGAAGGGAGAGGGGCCCAAACACCTGGGTCATCTTCTACTGCTTTTCCAGGCCAGAACAGAGAGCTGGATTGGAAGTGGAGCAGCTGGGCCTCAAACTGGCTCCTGTATGGGAAGCTGGCACTGCAAGTGGCAGCTTTACCTGCTACGCCATGGAGCTGGCCCAGCTAGGTCATTTTTTATGTCTACATCTATAGTGCAAATAATTTTTATTAATGAGGTTAGGATTTTAAAGTGTTTTGCAAAAGCAATCAACTGCCAGATTCCTTAACAGTCAAATATAAAAAATGGCTTTATTAACATCAGCAACATAGTATTTTCTTCCATGTTCTCATGCCATAAAAATATTATCAGATGAAAAAGACAGATTTTGAACCATGTCAAGTTCTAAAAAGAGATTACTGACGATGAGAGTTTCTATTACAGATACTGGGTGTCAATAGACAACCATAGGGGACGGCACTGTGGCATAGTAGGTAAAGCTGCTTCTTATAGTGCCAGCATCCCATGTGGGCACCGGTTAGAGTCCCAGCTGCTCCACTTCTGATCCAGCTCTCTGCTATGGCCTGGGAAAGCAGCAGAGGATGGCCCAAGTATTTGGGCCCCTGCACCCACATGGGAGACCTGAAAGAGGCTCCTGGCTTTGGATAGGCGCAGCTCCGGCTGCTGTGGCCAACTGAGGAGTGAACCAAAATATTTTTTTTTTTTAAATCTTTTTAAAAAAAAGTAGAAACGGAAATTACTGGCAAGAAATCAGAACTGCATTAAAATGCAGCTTGAGATGCCCGCATTCCTTATCCTAGTGCCTGGTTCAAGTGCTGGCTCCTCCACTTCTGATCCAGCTTCCTGCTAGTGCTCATCCTGGGAGGCAGCACTCCTGTGGAAGACCTGGACTGAGTGCCTGGCACCTGCTGTCAACTTCACCCAGCTCTGGCTGCTGCAGGCATTTTGGGAGCAAACCAGTAAATGAAGATCATTCTTTGTCCTCTGCCTTTCAAATAAGTGGGATAAATAAATAAAATAATAAATAATTTAAAAAGCTATCAGTTAAAAAGAGGAGATATTCATTATATTAGATATGTGAAAGATTTGAATATCAAAAATTTAGTAATATAGACTTGTATACTCTAGAATATCAAATCACACACTTGTTTAGAACATTTACAAAATCATGATTTTGAATATTTGAACTCAATCTATAAGCAAAGCATGGAAAACAACGAAACACATCATAAATGTAAAAAGAAAACAAGAATTCTCCATAATATAGAAAACATTAACTAGGCAAAATAGAGGGTAGAATAAAAAGAGATAATAAAGCTAAACCAGATGATTTTTTTCATTCTTTACAGTGGTAAGCTAATAAACACTCTTAGGTTGCTACTGAAAGTTCTCGAAACTTTCACCTCAAGATAAAAGTATTGGGGCCAGTGCTGTGGTGTACTAGGTTAAGCCTCCACCTGCAGCACCAGCATCCTCTATGGGCACCAGTTTGAGTCCTGGCTGCTCCACTTCTGATCCAGCTCCCTGCTGATGGCCTGGGAAAGCAGCGCAAGATGGCCCAAGTGCTTGGGCTTCTGCAAGTGGGAGACCCAAAGCTCCTGGTTCCTGGCTTTGGATTGGCCCAGCTCCAGCCGTTGCAGCCATCTGGTAAGTGGACCACTATGGCATCAGAAGGTAATGTGTATACTATATATTTCACAGTGGGCAGCGTATACAGTAACGTTGGAAGAGTTAAGATAAAGAGAGATAAGCTGTCATGATGGTAACCACCGGAAACAGAAAGGGAGAGCCATCACATCTGAAAAGTAGGATTAGGAGGCTCAAGGAGAGATCCAGAGAGCTAAATAACTATACCACCTGTTCAGTACTTTTATGACATGTAAATGAAGATACTTCAAAATGTTTGTGGGGGTCAGAGCTGTGGTGTAGTGGGTTAAGCCTCTGCCTGTGGCGCCAGCATCCCATATGGGTGTCAGTTTTGAGTCCCAGCTGCTCTTCTTCCACTTTAGTTCTCTGCTATGGCCTGGGAAAGCAGAAGATTGTCCAAGTGCTTAGGCCCCTGCAACTGCATGGGAGACCTGGAAGAAGCTCCGGGCTCCTGGCTTCAGACTGGCTCAGCCCTGGTCATTGGGGCCATTTGGGGAGTGAACCAGCATATGGAAGACCTCTTTCTTTCTGTCTGTAATTCTACCTTTAAAATAAATAAATAAAATCTTTAAAAAAACATTTGTGTAAAATGGGCTAGCGTTATGGCACAGTGGGTTGAACTGTTGCCTGTGATACTGGCATCCTATATCAGAGAGCTGGCTTGAGTCCCAGCTGCTCCATTTCCAATCCAGCTTCCTGCTAATTCACCTGGGAAGGCAGTGGATGATGGTTTCAAGAAATGGGGATGCTATCACCCATGTGGGAGATCTGGATGGAGTTCTTGGCTCCTGGCTTCAGCTTGGCCTAGCCCGGGTCATTGCGGCCACTTGGGGGAGTGAACCAGCAGATGGAAGGTTTCCCATACC
Organism: Oryctolagus cuniculus; assembly: GCF_964237555.1. Taxonomy (NCBI): domain Eukaryota; kingdom Metazoa; phylum Chordata; class Mammalia; order Lagomorpha; family Leporidae; genus Oryctolagus; species Oryctolagus cuniculus. The sequence continues at coordinate 27,354,346 of NC_091441.1, forward strand.
CCCCGTAACTACCTTTCAAATAAATAAATAAAAAAATTTTAAGTTTGTGTAAGTGGAATTAAAATATGCTCATTTTAGTGAAAAAGTTGTTAAAGATTTTTTATTTGAGATTTATTTATTTGAAAGTCAGAGTTATAGAAAGAGAGGGAGAGACAGAGACAGAGGGCCTCCATCTGCTGGTTAACTTCCCGGATGGCTGCAGAGGGCTGGGCCAAGCTGAAGCCGGGAGCCAGGAGCCCCATCTGGTCTCTCATGTGGATAACAGGGCCCAAACACCCATGCCATCCTCCCCTGTTCTTCCTAGCCCACCAGCAGAGCACTGGATCAGAAGCGAAGCAGCTGGGATGAAAACCGGTGCCCACATCGGATGACAAATGTTACAGGTGGCGGCTTTACCCACCGTGCCACAACGCCAGCCAATATTTTGAAGCCCATGCATAGTTTTTTTTTAAAGATTTATTTTTTTATCTGAAAGTCAGAGTTACACAGCGAGAGGGGAGAGAGACAGTGAATCTCCCATCAGTATGGAATGCCAGTGTCACAGGTGGTGCCTTTACCCGCTATGCTACAGTGCTGGCTCCAAGTATTTTCATAACACAAGTTTTCCATGAACTTGTTGAAGATTTCCTTGGACTATATCATTTGTGTAATAAAATAATTTAATTAACAATATGAATAAGGTTATCAGGGAATACAGAGCACTTTGGATTTCCTTATTCCTTGAGTTTTTCCACATGTACATTCAAAACAAACTTTTAAAAATACTGTTTCTCGGAGTGTCAATTTGTAAAGTCAACAACAGGAGTCACTGTGCACTTACTCCTCAGGTAGGATCTCTGTCCTTAACGTGCTGTACACTGAGGCTTAATGCTATAACGAGTACTCAAACAGTATATTTCACTTTGTGTTTCTATGGGGGTGCAAACTGTTGAAATCTTTACTTAATGTACACTAAACTGATCTTCTGTTAAAAAAAAAAAAAAAAAAAAAAAAAAGAAACTATCAATTCCCAACTTGACTCTCACTGGGATTAAACATGACAATAGGTCTGATCTGATTTCATCATCATTTAAAAAAAAATCATCTATTATTTTTCACTTTATGTTTCTGTGTGGGAACAAACTGTTGAAATCCTTACTTAAGGTATAATAAGCTGATCTTCTGTATACTAAGATAATCGAAAATGAATCTTGATGTGAATGGAAGGGGAGAGGGAGTGGGAAAGGGGAGGGTGGTGGGTGGGAGGGACGGTATGGGGGGGAAAGCCATTGTAACCCATGAGACGTACTTTGGAAATTTATATTCATTAAATAAAAGATAAAAAAAAAAAAAAAAAAAAAAAATACTGTTTCTCATTTCCATCTCAAACTCCGAAGAATTCTATAAGATATTTTTATGTAATTAACAATTTTTCTATAACATAAATAATGGTAGCATTTACCTGGAAAAATATACACATTGTTTCCTTGACCGGGGGTAAAGACGCGCCCGTCTTCCAGTTTCACTGGCCCAAATGGACTGCCACTGGCAAACAAACACCGTCCCTGTTAACGAAAAGGAATAAGCTCAATTTTGTTGCTTAATGTGGATGAGCAAATTGAGGGGAATTCATACAAAATTAAATCCTATAGCAAAGCATGTTGATATATTACCTGGAAACAAGGGAATAATTTACTGCATAGCATAACCCTATCATTAAAATCCTTTCACTGGGGCCAGTGCTATGGTGTAACCAGTAAAGTCACCACCTGCAGTGCCAGCACAACATGTGGACGCCAGTTCGAGTCCCAGCTGCTCCACTTCCTATCCAGCTCCCTGCTAATGTGCCTGCGAAAACAGTGGAAGATGGCCCAGGTCCTTGGGCCCCTGCACCCACATAGGAGAACCAGAGGAAGCCCCAGGCTCCTGGCTTCAGATCAGCCCAGGTTCGGACATTGGGAAGTGAACCAGCAGATGGAATACCTTTCTCTCTTTCTGCCTCTGCCTCTTTGTAACTCTGCCTTTCAAATAAATAGAAAATCTTAAAAAGAAAATCCTTTTATTAGAATGAGGCTCATTTTATACGCAGTATATACATGTTCACATACAATTCAAAAATGTCCATTTATAAATTTTAAGAACAATTTCATTGCTTTTAAAACGCTTTTAAATGTAGATAGCCAATAAATACCATTGCACATAATGTACTAAGCACATGTGAATGAAGGGGGAAATATCAAAATTCACTGACTGTAATCTGTTGCTACTAGCTTCCTAGCGGATGCTTTGTATTTGTTAATTCAGTTAATTCAGCCCTCATAAAAACACCAGGAGGTTCTTATCATCTCCATTCCATTAACTTTGTCTTAAAAAAAAAAAGCCTAGAAAATTAGAGCTTTGATATTTTCAAGTACTTTGTGAAAACATCACACACTGAGGTGGGCGTTTGGCCTAGTGGCTAAGACTCCAGTTGAGACACTGTGTCCCACATTAAGAGTGCCTGGGCTTGATTCCCAGCTCCAAATCCCAACTCCACTTTCCTGCCAACACAGACCCTGGAAGGTAGCAGGTGATGGTTCAATAGCTGAGTCTCTGTCACCCATGTGGTAGACTTGGATTGAGCTCTGGTACCTGGCCCTCAGCCCAGCCCAAGTCATTGCAAGAATCTGGAGACTAAATTAGAGGATGGGAACACTTTCCTTCTGCTGAGAGAAGGAGAGCGAGCAAGAATGTGTGAGAGAGCTACACATCAAAATTACAGAACTAAAACCTGTACCCAGAGTTTTTTCTAACTCCAATGCCCATGGTCTTTCTATTAGCTTTAATATCCCTTAGTGGACAGTTTGTAAAACCAACGTATAGTATAACCACACTGTCATTCCAGGAAAGAGGCATGTTGCCTTGTTAAAGAAAACTAAGTCTCCTAATTTGCTGTGTCCATCCTATTTTAGTACTAAGCTCCATAAGAGCATATAACAAATGTTAATGGCACATTCAGTGTCTCTAAAAGAGATGCACATGCAAGTGAAATGTATCAGAAAGATAACTTATAAAACAAAATCCTTTACTGTCGTCCTTTCCCCACAAAAGACAGAGCAAACAGAAAATGATACAGCTCTCCGGTCATTTGCAACAAAATGGAGGAATCTGGAAAACATGCTGAGTGAAATAAGCCAGTCCCAAAGGGACAAATATCATATGTTCTCCCTGATCAGTGACAACTAACTGAGCACCTAAAAGGAAACCTGTTGAAGTGAAATGGACACTATGAGAAACAATGTCTAATCAGCCCTTGTCCTGACTGTCGAGTAATAACTTACTATTTTATTCCTTTTAGTATTTTTTGTTCTACTTAATACTATTGATTGAACTCTATAATTAACACACAATTCTTCTTAGTCATTTAAATTTAAATGAAAAGTGATCCCTATTAAATATAAGAGTGGGAATAAGAAAGGGAAGATATGTACAGTTCGGCACATGCTCACTTGGACTTACCCCTAATGGTAGAGCTAGAAATGTGCCAGGGGATTTCAATTCAATCCCATCAAGATGGCATGTACCAATGCCATCTTACTTGTTAAAGTGATCATTTTAAGTTCATAATTGATAAAAAAGATAGGATTAAGTGTCAAAGGGATTACATAAATAAGACCAGTGTCTGCAAATAATAATTGATAGAATTAAAAAGGAGAGAATGATGCTTCATGGGAAGCAGGACACGCAGCAGACTCATAGAATGGCAAATGCCCTAAACAGTACTATGGCCTCAGAATCATCCCTTAAGGCATTCAGATCTGTCTAAAAAGCCCTTGAGAGTTTCACAGGCATGGAAAGCCAAGACACTGTGGCAAAACAAAAACAAAAACAAAAACAAACAAACAAACCTAAATGAAAGATCTCTATGAGTGGGATTCCAGTGGGAAGAACGGGCCATTAAAGAAGGAAGGTCCTTCCTCTGAAGGGAGGAGAAAACTTCCACTTTGACTATGGCCTTGTCTAAGTAAGATCAGAGCTGGTGAACTCAAGAGGCTTCCATAGCCTGGGCATCTCATGACAAGAGTCTCAGGTGATTACTGACATCATCCATAAGAATGTCAATTGTTAAATCAACAACGGGAGTCACTGCACCTGCCCTCCATGTAGGACCTCTTTCCTTAATGTGTTGTACTACTCAAATTAATGGTAAAACCACTACCCAAACAGTACTCTATACTTTGTGTGTCTTTGTGGGTACAGTCTGTTGAAATCTTTACTTAGTATTTACTAAGTTGATCTTCTGTATATAGAGATAATTGAAAATTAATCATGATGAAGAATGGGATGGGAGAGGGAGTGGGAGATGGGATGGTTGCAGGTGGGTGGGAGGTTATGGGGGGAAAAGCTGCTATAATTCAAAAGTTATACTTTGGAAATTTATATTTATTGAATAAAAGTTTAAAAAAAGAGAAAATGATACTGCTCAGAGTTATCTTATCTTCGAATACTTAACAGATAACTAAAGTAAGTCACGTTTGAACAGTCACTTCACTTAGAAAAATGATTACTTAAAACTGGAATATCTCCCCACAGTAGGATGGACAAACTGCCAGGATGCCTGATTATTAGAGTTACTGCAAGAGTTTACATACTGCTTCATCTTTTCTCTAGACCTGAAAATGTGTATTATACCAAGAGTGATTATCCTGTCTAGCAGAGTAGACCTTTGGCATGACTGGACTTAACACTTGAGAATCTGACCCTGGGCAATCTGAAGGCCAATGGTGTATAGTAAGCATTACTTCTGCACTATATGCTTTCTCTTTTTCAACTTTTAAAAATTTAAGGCAAACAAACTTCATGTAATACAATACACTTTCAATTGCAAAAGGATACAAGCTTCAGTGAAGAAGTTAACTGGGCTAATGGTGACCCAGATACCTGAGCCCTGCAACTCAATACAGCCATGTAATTTTCTTCTTATTCTACAGAGAACTGTTAAGACTATTCCTATTCTAAACACAGCTCTACTTGAAGCAAAAAAAAAAAAAAAAAAAAAAAAATTGCTTTTGAAGATTAAGGTTATTTCATGGTTAATGTCATAAATGTTCCTATAATAATGATGCTCATAATAGCTTATTTTTGTGGCATCATTAATTTCAACAGTCTCATAAAATGCATTAAACAACATAGTACTTCCTGGGGAAAACATTGCGTTCTCATGGCATCTGTGTATCTGGAGGTTTAAAAAGATCTTGGGAATCTTCTCTAGGCTGGCAAGATCCTACAGCAATCCACCTTCTTAGGGCCATCTTTTTCTTCTCTTTTTCTTCCCCAGCATCAAATAAGAGCTTAAATGTGGCAGACCTTAATGGTAACTATTCTGAAGACCAAATTGTCCTATTTGACCAACTGGGGATTAAAATATGAAAACAAATATTTTTTCACTGAGCAGCAGAGGGTGTTAGAGCAACACTAAGACGTTGCTCAAGTGAAAATAAAAGACAAAAAAGGGCTGGTGTTGTAGCATAGCGGTTAAGCAGCTCCTTGTGACACCAGCATCCCATATGGGCATGGTTCAAGTCCTAGCTGTTCCACTTCCAATCCAGCTCCCTGCTAATTTGCTCGGGAAAGCAGCAGAAATGGCCCAAGTCCCTGGGCCCCTTCACCCACATGGGAGACCTGGAAGAAGCTCCTGGATCCTAGCTTTGGCCTGACCCAGCATCAGCTATTGTGGCCATTTGGGGAGTGAACCAGCAGATGGAAGATTTTTCTCTGTCTCTTTCTGTAACTCTGCCTTTCAAATAAAAAAAAAATCTTAAACAAAAAACAGGTTTTCTACACAAAAACTTACACCGATATTTTAGGTAAAACCAAGAAATAATGTATGCAAAATTAAATTGACATAATGCTTTCATTTTTTTATAAGAGCACAATTTCAAAGTTAATAGAAATTGTGAAAAAAATTTGAAACTCAAAGCCAATGAAACAGTGTCCTCCAACTGGTCTCCTTGGGGGAACTCAAACAATAATATACAATAATATTTATTGAAAATAATAAAAATAATAAAATCCTTAAACAGTCTGAGCTATTGTGGCCTTTTAGAGAATCAACTAGAAATGGAAGATCTCTCTCTCTTTCAAATGAAAAACAAATCTTTTTTTTTTTTTTTGACAGGCAGAGTTAGACAGTGAGAGAGATAGAAAAGGTCTTCTTTCCATTGGTTCACCCCCCAAATGGCTGCTATAGCCGGCGCGCTGCGCCAATCCAAAGCCAGAAGTCAGGCGTTTCCTCCCGGTCTCCCATGTGGGTGCAGGGCCCAAGCACTTAGGCCATCCTCTACTGCCTTCCCAGGCCACAGCAGAGAGCTGGACTGGAAGAAGAGCAACCAGGACAGAATCCGGTGCCCCGAGCAGGACTAGAACCCGGGGTGCCAGTGCCACAGGCGGAAAACAAATCTTTAGGCCGGCACTGCAGCTCACTAGGCTAATCCTCCGCCTGCTGAGAGAAAGGAAGACCTTTCTCTCTGTCTCTCTCTCTCACTGTCTAACTCTGTCAAAAAAAAAAAAAAAACCTTTAAAAAAATATTAGCAATGGCTTATTTCTGAAGATAGGTATTGATACATAGAAACTGATTTTTACTTTTCTCTCTAATTTTGTAAACACTTGACACTTTCCATAATAAAAAATCTGTTTTTTAAATAAGCAGAGACAAAATATTTATCATAGATTTATTAAGAATCCTCAAAGGTATAACCTAACAATTTTAACTGGTTATTCCTGCAAAGCAACCTTTAAAAATCACTTCCCAGAGCCACTTCAACATCAACCACAAGAGCAACACAGAAAACAATTTCATGCCCCTACAGAATAGTTTAGACAAAAATCACTGCACTTAATGGTATATAAGCAGGTATGAGTAATTGGGACATAACTTTGTGGTATTTGTGGCAGTGACAAAGAATCCAAAGCACTGAATCCCAATTTGGAAGAAAGTAAAAATTGGTGACAGACAGCTGTCAGGTGACCAGGAAAGACAGATGTCATGTGTCAGATGTCAAGAAAAGACAAACACAGATGGTGAAGCTGCATTCGAAAAGACTAAGAACAAGTGCTTCACGAAATGTAAGGACAAGGAATCAATGCTTACAGATAGATTATCCATCCCTATGATATATGACTTTAAGACCATCACTAAATTATAAGAATCAAATAAAAATTCTACAAGTGAAAATTTTACAACTAAAATTAGACAACACATTAGGATAGCTGAAAAACAGAATCTGCCAAAGTGGAAGGTAAAACCAAAGAAAATCACCAGAAAAATGAGACAAAGACAGCAAAAAGAACAATATGCGCAGCAAACAGTATAAAATATATGTGAGTCTTGGTAAAAAAAAAAAAAAAAAGTCTGACTTTGTAACTGGAGCCCTAAGGAAGAGAGAGACAGAGAACGTGGACAAAGCAGACACACTACTTGGCTATTTTTCCAAAACAAAACAACAAACAATGACACAGCCATGGAGCAGACTCAGGAGAATTATATACCCTAGGCTGAATAAATGCAAAGAAATCATACTAAGGTCTAGTAAAGGAAAATGGCTCAAAACTCAAGACATGACGATATCTCAAGAGGAAAACAGAAATCAGGAAACAATGAAATGGTACCTTCTAAGTAGTGAAATTTAGGATCCACCAACTATTACTTCTAAATAGACTGAAAGCATCCTTCAAAATGAAGGAAAAGAAAAAGAAAAAGAAATTATCAAGAGAATTTGCAGATCCCTTCATAAGGAGAGTTCTGCGGCAGGAAGAAAAATGTTGCCAGACAGAGGCACAGACATGTAAGAAGGGAGAAACAGCAGCAGCAAGAATTATAACACAGGTGACTCTAAGCAAGTAATTCTTGTATAAAATAAGTAATAATGACTTTCAGGCTTAAAATACAGAGAGAATTAAAATGTACAACAAAAACAGTGTGAAGGCATGAAAACACAATCATATAGTTAATTACTTCTCAAGGTTGACATAAGCAGTAATTTACATCAGATTTTGATAATCCACGAGTACATGTAATAAACACTAGGGACCACTAAAAGAACTCTGCAAGAATGTACAACTAATCAGCTAATAGAAAACAACAGGTCTAATCCATTAATATGATTATCAGTACCTCTGTGAGTGTGTATGCTTCCTCGGGAGTACACTCAGCCTTTGTTGTAGGATTACTTAATGCAAATATTACAGGTCTTTCATTGATCCTGGCCATGGCTTTGATTACATCAGGAGTAAAGAGTCGGCCAGCACCAGCAACCCCTGTAAGGGAGAAAAAAAGAGACAGCTGCGTCACAGATGTAACAAAGCAGCCCCTATCAACACTATTTCTGGCAAAAGGCTTACTGGGACAAAGCACAAGTACTCATTCTCTCATTAAAAAGACAGATTTTGCATTGCTGAGAATGCTATAGGAACACAATTTCAAATCTGAAAGAAATACTAAAAGTTTCCACCTAAGTGCATACTGCAAACTATACACGTAGTAAATTATGGGAAACAGAAAGGAGTACAGGATTCCCTCCATCACTTGGTCTAACTAAGATGAAACTTACTACAACAGAAATAAGCCTCAAGGACATTAAACTAAGTAAAATCAGCCAGTCACAAAGAGATACTGTCTGATTCCACTTACATTCCTACAGCAGTCATATGCAGAAACAAACAGCAGAATCATGGCTGCCCCAGGTGGGCAAATGGAAAATTGTTGTCTAATGGCTGTAAGATTTCATTTTCACACAGTCCTGGAGACTATGTGCTCAACACCATGAATGCACTGTAGTGTCCACTTAAAAACGTTTAAGCCAGCAAATTTTATGATATGTGTACTTTTTCATAATTAAAAAATTTTTAAGGGGCTGGCTCTGTGGCATACCAGGTTAAGCCACCATGCTGGCATCCCATATGGGAGCAAATTTGAGTTGTGGCTGCCCCACTTCCAATCAAGCTCCCTGCTAATGTACCTGGGAAAGCAACAGAAGACGGCCCAAGTGCTTGGTTCCCTGTACCCGCATGGAGGACCCAAAAGAAGCTCCGGGCTCGTGGCTTCAGCCTGGCATAGCCCCAGCTGTTGTGGCCATTTGGAGAGTGAACCAGCAGGATGGAAGCTCTCCCTCTGTAACTTTTTCAAATAAATAAAAAATAAATCTTAAAAAAAAATTTTAAATAAAATTTTCAGGTCCGGCACTGTGGCGTAGCAGGTAAAGCCACTGCTGTTGCTGCCAACTAGGGAGTGAACCAGCAGTTGGAACACCTCTCTCTCTGTCTCTCTGCCTCTCCTTCTCTTTGTGTAACTCTGACTTTCAAATAAATAAATCATTAAAAAATAAAAATAAAATTTGTATCTCAAATATTAAATTGCTAAACTCTGTGGTACTTATCACAAAATAATAAGAATTCAGCAGGCATAAAATACCATCTGGGCTACAGCAATATACCTTCTAGATACAGCTGTTTCATCTTTTATTAAACCTTACATCTGGGTAGGCTGGTAAGCTCAATTGGTTACAAGGTGGTGCTAAACTTACCATGTCCCAGACACTATATTAGACCATCGGAGCATAAAAATGAGTATACTACAGGCAGCTTAAGCAAATAGAAAATAAGAAAATTGTAACAGGTACTAGGACAGAAGCACAACTTGGGGATACGAGGAGCTAGGCAGTGGTGCCTCAGCCGAGCACTCACTCAATCCACCCACTAAGAACGCTAAACATTTAAAAACTACCCTTTTTGTTTCCTTGACCCTCTAAGGGTGGGGAGACTCAATGGACAGATTCTTGGGTATCCATATACAATTTTCAGAGAAATAAACTACAGAGATTTAAGATCCCTTTGGTTGTGTTAGGAAAAAAAAAAAAAAAGCCGTGAGTTCTATTGCAATGAGGAAGAGAATACAGATATACTTTTCCTGACCACAAGAACTTACTCTTTCTGACCATATTGTACTATTAAACAATTCAGTAGAGTTCCTGCATGCAACTGATAAAATTACAAGGATTGTAGATTCAAATCTCACAGGTATATAGTAAACCAAGCAGCTCCACTTTAAAGAATTTGACATTTTCTGCTGAGAACATCATGCCGTGTTGGCATAGTCTGATGTGGGCTGTACAATGTCTGCCTCAAACCACAGAAAGTTTTCATCTTTGTTGCAAAGGAAAATCTTTGACTCTGCATAAGATTTTTCTGGTACAGTCTGTCAAATAACCTTTGGCTTCTTCAGGTTTGAGCCCAACAGTCAATTTATGAACTCTAAAAGCAAAACACAATTAGTTGCATAGCTTCTAGCACTTACAAGTATAAGCAACATCTATTAACGTTCACGCATGGAATCAAAAAGCTATCACAAAAAACATCACACATGCTGAAAGCTAAGTTAAATCCAACAGTTCATTTCTAATAATTACACATGATATTATGATTGGCAACATACAGTTATGTAATAGAATTATTTACT